>NC_081552.1:189975682-190163897 GCF_963082655.1 Stomoxys calcitrans | reverse complement strand
TTCAGGGTCAAGTGTTTGGGGGACTACCCCACTCCCCAAAACACCCCTTAATGGGACATATTTACCTATCATGTCAATATGGGGCTCAAATGAAAGGTATTGGAAAGAAGAGCACGAAATTGATACCCACTTTGGGGACCAATCTACCCCTACCCCAAAACACCCCACAAACAGCAATTATTTACTTACTGACGCAATATGGGGCTCATAAAAGGTATTTGGGAGTAGAATCCAAATCCTGATATCCAAATGTGTGAAGACTCCTTAGTTTTTTTTTTTTCTTCTATAACTTACCCTTGCATTGGTATTTATATCCGTATTAATTTTCATTCTGGTAACTTGTGATGTGGCAACGCTACAGGTTAACTTTTGTCGTGTTAACAAATCCGTTTTCGTCGAAGTTAAAACTTTGTATGATCCTAGGGGAGAGGTCTTGGGGCTGGCCAAAGGACTATCACCAACATTCACTGTCTTTTTTAAATTTCCAAATAAGGCACTGGGTATGGGCAAAGGGCCATCCACTACATCCACAGAATTTTCGCAACTATTTTCGTCACTTATGGCAATGATGGGAATTTCCGGAAGAAAAACACTTGAATTTGTATTTGAAACTTCTGGCAACTGAATTTCTGAATTCTCACCAACTTTTGTATCGTTTGGGCTACTTGCTAGGCTTTCTTTTGAACTGTCGACCGTATTCAATTTTAAACGCCGCGGTAGGGTATTCGAATTGCGATGTATTTGAACGGGTTCTTCGTTATTTGGTGGCGTATCCGCTTCACGTGTCATACAATTGAGCGAGAGACGACGTTGGCGAAATCTGCGTTTCGATTCACGTTTCTTGTGAGATGTAAAGGCGTTTGTTTTGGTTTTGGATTGGTTGTGGTCACTGCTATGCTCACTTTCGTTGTTGGTTTTTATGGCCAAATTTGATTTTCTACACCACAACGTACTAACACGATTGCCCATAATAATTGAATGATCTACTTTCTTAGGTAAGCAGGCAAGTTGGTGAAATGAAAACTAAAGAAATGGGAGTAGGGCATAGATTTTCCTCATCTGGCCAAACTTTGACATTTCAAGTTAAGACCTTGAACTTGATAGGCTTTGAGACATAATGCACTAGCTATAAAATTTTTGAATTCTTTTTGTTTAGAATTTCAATATTTTGTTGGGTTTTTCGGTTTTTTTTTTTTGGGGGGGGGGGGAGGGGGAAGGCACTCATCTACCGCTATTGTACAGCAGGTTTTTGTTTCGTATTTTTTGGGGGGTTTTTTCCACCACGTTCTTGAATCCGCTTTTTTTTTTGGTAATTTGGCTGAATCGAAAAACAAACGAATTTCTCACTACCGGCTCGTCTCTCAATTCGTCAAGTACTGACTGTGGTGTTCTTGGAAGACAACGAAATAACTCACTCGGAGCCCCCAGCCCGGACACAGTCACATCGTGTCTCTCGCACCTCGGCGGAGAAGCTTCGTGGTAGCCATACTCACACCTTTACGCACGCACTCACTCACTCACACCACACACACATACACATACACACACACACCCCCCAGAACCGCCCAGAGGCTATGCAGGCAAAAACCAGAGACGCTAAAAATCCGTTTATATTTCCACGCCGCTAATGAATGTTTCCGAAGAAAACAAAAAAAAAAAAACTAAATTCTCAAAACAAACCCAGCATACAAAAAAAAAATTCTAGCCAATTTTGTTTTACACTGCCACAACTTAAAATGTGGCGACCGCGGCAACGCTGGCGGTATCCGCACACCACCCATACGGCCATCATTCCATACGACCGACCATCCATCCGACGTCCATTCATACATTAATCTAATGACGACAACCTTCGAATTACCACTACCGTACTGTGCTGCTATGCACATACTCTCCGCTTTTCTTTCCATTGGCTGATGGTGGCACAGTGTTACGAGGCCTTCTCCAAATAAAACTTTAAATTTATATATGGCACAAGTAAATGCGGCCCGAATTTTGGGAACCCACCACCATGGATTCTGCTTACAGTTTACGCAACTTGAACTTAGTCCAAGGGCATGGTTTTATTTTACGTAACAAATTTTTGCCAAACTAGGCAAAAAACAGTAAAAGCCGAATCCTGGGAACCTACCACCATAGATTCTGCTAAAATATGGGAGCTATTTCTAGGTATAGACCAAATTGAACCGTACTTGGCGCTGTTGTTGAGAGTCATAACAGAACACTATATGGAAAATTTCAGCCAAATCGGCAAAAGATTGCGGCTTGTAAGGGCTCAAGAAGTCAAATCGGGAGAGGGGTTTATATGGGAGCTATATCATCTTTCGGACCGTTTTGAACCGTACTTGACACAGTTGTTGGGAGTCATAACAGAATACTGTGTGCAAAATTTCAACCAAATCGGATGAAAATGGAGGCTTCCGGGGGCTCAAGAAGTCAAATCGGGAGAACGGTTTATATGGAAGCTATGTCAGGTTTATAACCGATTCGGACCGTACAGTTGTTGGAAGTCATAACAGAACGCTACATGCAAAATTTCACCCAAATCGGGCAAAAATGTTGGCTTCCATGGGCTCAAGAAGTTAAATCGGGTGCTATATCCAAATCTGAACCGATATGGCCCATTTGCAATCCCCAACGACCTACATCAATATAAAGTATCTGTCCAAAATTTCAAGCGGCTAGCTCTACGCATTCGGAGGCCACCGCAGCGCAGAGGTTAGCATGTCCGCCTATGACGCTGAACGCCTGGGTTCGAATCCTAGCGAGACCATCAGAAAAAAATGTCAGCGGTGGTTTTCCCCTCCTAATGCTGGTAACATTTGTGAGGTACTATGCCATGTAAAACTTATCTCCAAAGAGGTGTCGCACTGCGGCACGCCGTTCGGACTCGGCTTTGAAAAGGAGGCCTCTTACCATTGAGCTCAAACTTGAATCGGACTGCACTCATTGATAGGTGAGAAGTTTGCCCCTGTTCCTTAGTGGAATGTTCATGGGAAAAATTTGTATATGTAGCTCTACGCGTTCGACCACTACCGTGATTTCGACAGACGGACGGACATGGCTAGTTCGAATCAGAATTTCGAGACGATCGAGAATATGTAAATCTATGAGGTCCTAGATCAATATTTCGAGGAGTTACAAACGGTATACCCACATCCTACGGTGTGGATATAATTAAAGGTATAATTCAGGCGAATCGCAAGATCTGCTCAAGACGTCAACACGGAAGATAGGTTTATATGAGACCTATATCAGACTTCACACCGAGTTGGACCATAATTTTATCACTTGCAAAATTTCAGGCCAATCGGATAACATTTGCGGCTTCTAGGAGCTCAAGATGTTAAATCGGGAGATCAGTTTATATGGGAGCTATATCAGGTTATATACCGATTCGGACCATACCTGTGAGGATTGTTGGAAGTCCCAACAAAGCACTATGAGCAAAATTTCAGCCCAATCGGATAACAATTGTGGCTTCTAGAAGCTCAAGATGTCAAATCGGAAAATCGGTTTAGATAGGAGCTATATCAGCTTATAGAGATATATAGAGCACTACGAGCAAAACCTAAGCCCAATCGGATAACAATTTCGGATGTCAAATCGGAAAATCGGTTTATATGTGAGCTATATCAGGTTATATACCGATTCGGAACGTCCTTGTCAGGATTGTTGGAAGTCGCAACAGAGCACTATGAGCAAAATTTCAGCCCAATCGGATAACAATTTCGGCTTCTAGAAGCTCAAGATGTCAAATCGGAAGATCGGTTCATATGGGAGCTATAACAGGTTATATACCGATTTGTACCATACTTGTCACGTTGGTAGACGCAACAGAGCACTACAAGCAAAAACTCAGCCAAATGGGCTGAGATGTCAAGTATAGAGACCACTTTATATGGAAGCTATATCTAAATCTAAATCGATATGGCCCATTTGTAATCTCCACCACAGATACTTATGATTGATGTGGGTTCCCGACAAGTGATAACTATGATCAACACACAAGGTTGGACCTATAAGCTCCGATCTGTGTGGTGTTCATTGTTTACACGAGAAGCTTAGCTGCGAGCTACCAGGCGCGTCCACAGGTTGCAGATAGTGAAATGCTCCATACGGAGTAGCTGCAATTGCAGTCGTGGAGATCATCGGAATCGGGCGGAGAGTCTCAGTGAGAGGCCGGGTGGCACCGGTACTTGCATAAATTCTGAGTACCAATGATGCTCGATATTATAAGGCAAGTTATTGGCACCTATATATAACCAATGGTCAAACTGTTCCCGCGATGATCGATCCTTTGGACTGGAACGAGCTTGCTCACCTATAAGAGCTAGACGAGGATCGTCAACTCCACATATAGACATGTGGCTACAACAACAACAACATTGATGTAGGTCAATAAGAAGTATCTGTGCAAAATTTCGAGCGGCTAGCTTAACATCTTCGTCCGCTATTGTGATTTTTCGGACGGACGGACATTGCCAAATCGACTTCTGATTTAGGGTCGCAGATCAATATTTTGAGGAGTTACAAACGGAATGACTAGATGAGTATACCCAACATCCTATGGTGGTGGCTATAAGTATTGGTGTAAAATTCCAAAATGGGTATTACTACGGCAAAACCCCACAATGGTTTGAACTTCTCAGGACAAAGTTTTTTCAAGACTTTTTATGTAAAAGGTGATTTTTTTTAGCTATTATCTTTTTGGCAACACTGGTTGAAACAGCTCACGCACGTTTTGTGTTTTGTTTCACTGTCAAACATTTTATGTCGATCTAGCCATGTCCGTCCGTTCGTCCGTCCGTCTGTCTGTCGAAAGCACGCTAACTTCCGAAGGAGTAAAGCTAGCCGCTTGAAATTTTGCACAAATACTTCTTATTAGTGTAGGTCGGTTGGTATTGTAAATGGGCCATATCGGTTCATGTTTTGATATAGCTGCCATATAAACCGATCTTGGGTCTTGACTTCTTGAGCCTCTAGAGTGCGCAATTCTTACCCGATTGGAATTTTGCCCGACGTGTTTTGTTATGATATCCAACAACTGTGCAAAGTATGGTTTGAAACGGTCCATAACCTGATATAGCTGTCGTATAAACCGATTTGGGGTCTTGACTTCTTCAGCCTCTAGAGTGCGCAATTCTTATCCGATTAGAATGAAATTTTGAACGACGTGTTTTGTTATGATATCCAACAACTGTTCCAGGTATGGTTCAAATCGGTTCATAACCTGATATAGCTGTCATATAAACAGATCTGGGGACTTGACTTCTTGAGCCCCTAGAGGGCGCAATTCCTATCCAATTTGGCTGAAATTTTGCATGACGTATTTTATTCTTATTTTTATACAACTGTGCCAAATAAGCTTCAAATGGGTTCATAACCAGAGCAAATCTTTCCTTATATCCTTTTTTGCCTAAGAAGAGATCCCGGTAAAGGACTCGACAAATGCGATCCATGGTGGAGGGTATATAAGATTCGGCCCGGCCGAACTTAGCACGCTTTTACCTGGTATTGTTGTTCTGGATATATGTTGGCTTGCAAAGAGTGCCTTTCAACAACAAATTTGTACTTTGGGAGGTTGGGATTCAAAATAAATTGTTGCAGGAAAATCAACAACTTTCGTAGTTGTTTTTTCGACCAAAGTTGTTGTTTTTCAAAATTATTTTTATTTATGTACCAAAATTATTTTTATCTGTGTACCATAAAAATTCATTAAGTTCGCCTGTGCCGAACTTTTGATACCCCCCACCATGGATACATTTATTATCAAAATTTATTATAACACTTCTATATCCATCTTCATATCCAAATATAGACCGATCTTGATCATCGAGAAGCTCTATACAAGCAACAGTTCGAAATTTCAGCAAAATCGGTTAATAACTGTGCCGTTCATGTGATTAAGGCTTAATTCGGATGACCGATCTATATGACAGCTATAACTAAATTTGGTTCGATCTGGACCATATTTGGGTTGGATGTCCGGAGTCCTAAAGCAGCTCACTGTTTAACATTTCAGCAAAATTGAAGAACAAAGGCGTCGTTTATGGTATTTAGACCCTAAAGCTGAAGATCGGGCACTATGGCAGCTATATCTAAACATAGCCCGATCTGGACCATTTTCGGAACAGATTTTGGGAGTTGATACAACTCACTGTTCTAAATTTCAGTGAAGTCGGCTAATAAATGCGCCTGTTATAGGCCTAAGACCCAAAATCGGCAGATCGGTCTATATGGCAGCTATATCCAAATATGTTTCGATCTGGACAATTTTAAGTTGGGATATTGATGGGACTAATAAAACTCACTATGGCGAATTTCAGCGAAATCGGGTAATAAATGCGCCTGTTATAGGCCTATGACCCTATATCGCCCGATCGGTCTATATGGCAGCTATATCCAAATGTAGTCCGATGTGGCCCATTCAAGAACTTAACCTGCGTATAGAAGAAATACGAATTTGTACAAAATTTCAACTCAATATATCAATTTTTAATGACTGTAGCGTGATTACAACGGAGGGACACACGGACGGACAGGCGGGGGAATTCCTCTAGACTCCTCGTTTAATCGTCTTAGAATTTTACAACGATCCGAAAAATATATTCTTTGTAGAGCCGTTAATAGATATTACGATGTGTTACAAACGGAATGACTAAATGAATATACCCCCCATCCTATGGTGGTGAGTATAAAAATCGTTAATATCAAGGAAAATATCTTTCATGAAAGGAAATGTTTCCTTAAAAAATTGGAAAGTTTATTATATTTTATAAAAATTTGGCAAGAATCGTTAAAATTAGAACAATTTCTTTTTTCAATGTAAATAAGCTTCGGCCTGACCCAGCTTAACGCGCCTTTGCTTGTCTCATATGCTATGGAGTCTGAACACTGTGCCAATTAACCAAAAAAAAAATAACTAGTTTGTATTGGATGCCAGAATGTGGTAACAGAATGGTGTTACGCTTTTTTAATTTCTGTTTTTTTTTTGTCATATAAAGATATTTTATTCTAAATGCGTTGTTGTTCTAAACACTGTTGTTATTGAATTTTGGCTATAAACAAAATGTGTTTCATGATAATTCTATACTCGTCGGTCTCTCTCCTCCTCCTTCCACTTATCTATCCTCCACATCTCATTCTTCTGGTTTTAAAATGATTTTTGAAATTGATTTTTTTTTTGCGTTTGGCATTTTTGAAAACGAACAAAATTTTGTTCTTTTTCTGCTGCTGCTGGTGCTGGTGCTGGTGCACAAAGATCAAACACAGAAATGATTTGAAGATGACCACCGAGTAAATGGTTTTTCATTCAAATCAATATGATGAACTAACTGACTAACTGACCGGGTGAGTAAGTGAGTGAGTGAATGCTCTCAGTCGAGCAATTGCTGCACCAAAACGAAATCTATTGAATTTCAATGCGAATAATAGACATTTCTATTTATACCAAAAACTTATGACACAAAAAAGCCAAATGAAGGTGATGGTCTTAAAAGTGAGTACAAGTTGTACTCGGCCAGCGGCTATTCGTGTATTGGAACATTCATAGTCACGAGCTGTATAGAACACCTTTCGCTGTAAAGAGACTTCCAAATGGACACGTTCACAACGATGGTTTACATCACCCACCCATCTACTGTTGTCGTAATGAGAACCCATTCAAATATTCCATGGAATACAACAACAACAATAAAACTAATAATGTTTACATTCGACCCAAACGTGTTTGGAAGTTGGAATGCCAGAGAATGAATACCCTACATGAGTTAATGTTATACTCATAGTTGGGGATGAAGTTGGAGACTGTCGTTTGTGAGAGGCTTACATTGAGCAAATAACATTTTTGGAAAAAATTTAGGAATTTTGAAACACATAGGACCGTTGTCCCGAGAATAACTGGAAATTTTTATAAAAGTTCAATGTCAACAATAGAGGGTAGGTTGCAACCTTCGCGAGGACCTCACTACAAGCAAAGGGTTCCCTGGGTCAACATAAAAGGTGATTAAATTTTTGGTCAAAGATAAGTATCTAGGTTCTACACCGATTGGGACGCTAGAATTGTTGGGAGTCATAACAGAAGTTATTGTGGAAATTCGTTAAGAATTCCCCCCTCTAGTCAAACTGGCAGATCGGTTTATATGGAAGCTATATCTAGTCGTTCTCGCCTATAAAAAGAAGGCCCATTATTATTGAGCTTAAACTTGTAACAGACAGCACTCATTGATATGTGAGAAGTTTGCCCATATTCCTTAATGGAATGTTCATGGGCAAATTTGCCGACCATATTGAACACGGATGTCGATGAGCCTCACGCAGCTCACTGTGCCAAATTTCAGCGAAATCGGCTTATAAACATTGCTTTTATGGATCGCAGAACCAATCAATGATGATGGTATAGAATGTTTACCTCCTAGCCAGAATGAGGTCCAAGTAGCAGTAATTCGACTGAAGAACATCAAGGCAGCAGGAGCCGATGGGTTACCCGCTAAACTATTTAAGACCGGAGGCGAGACGCTGATAAGGCGTATGCATCAGCTTATCTGCGCATAACGGATGATTGGAACCTCAGCATACTAAGTCCCGTACACAAGAAAGGAGACAAGACGGAATGTGCTAACTACAGAGCAATAAGTCTGCTCCCCATCGCATATAAGATACTCTCGAGCGTACTATGTGAAAGATTAAAACCTAAAGTCAATGAGATAATTGGTAGGGCTATCAATGCGGCTTTAGACCTGGTAAATCCACCCTGGACCAGATATTCACTCTGGGCCAAATCATGGAAAAGACCCGAAAAGGACAAATCAAGACCTGCCATCTTTTTGTTGGCGACAAAGCCGCTTCCGACAGCCCTACACGTTCAAAGGCATTTCAAGCCATGTCTAAGTTTGGTATCCCTGCAAAATTTAAAGACTCTGCAGGATGACACTTGCTGATACGCGTTCCTCAGTAAGAATAGGAAAGAATCTCTCCGAACCATTCAATACCAAGGAGATAGCCTATCATCTGATCTCTTTAATATCCTGTTGGAGAAGATTATACGAGATGCAGATGTGAACACATGCTACTCGCCTATGTCGACGACATCGACATCATAGGTCGGTCACCGGAAGTAGTAACTGCTGCCTTTGAAACAATCGAAAGAGAGTCCGTGAAAATGGGTCTGGCAGTAAATGGAGTTAAGACGAAATGGATGGTTTCAACTCCCAAAATGCCTTGTACAAGCAAGCAGATAAAGAAAATGGAGAAAGTTGGGAACCACAACTTTGAGATAGTCAGTGAATTAATCTACCTCGGCACTGCCGTAACCAAAACGAATGACACCAGTTTTGAGATTAAGCAAAGAATAATACTGGCAAACAGATACTACCTTGGACTAAGTAAGAAGTTTAGAAACAAGGCGACCTTTCGACAGACGAAGATTACACTATACAAGATACTGACACTACCCGTGTTGTTATATGGTGCTAAGTCATGGGTACTTGTAAAAGCAGATGAGGCAGTACTTGGAGTATTTGAGAGATAGATTCTTCGTAAAATATATGAACCAGTTTGAGTTAATGAAGAATATAAGAGACGTTTGAACAACGAGCTATATGAAGACGATAGCATAGTTACAATTGCAAATTTTGCCCATGGACATTCCACTAAGGAACAGGGGCAAACTACTCACATATCAGTGAGTGCAGTCCGTTTCAAGTTTAAGCTCAATGATAAGGGCCCTCCTTTTTATGGCCGAGTCCGAACGGCGTGCCGCAGTCCGTCACCTCTTTGGAGAGAAGTTTTACATGACATAGTACCTCACAAATGTTGCCAGCATTAGGAGGGGAAAACCACCGCTGAAAATTGGTTCCAATTCGAACCCAGGCGGCGTTCAGCGTCATAGACGGACATGCCAACCTCTGCGCAACGGTGACCTCCCAGCATAGTTACACGCATCAAAATACAACGGCTGTGTTGGCTTGGCAATGTTTTCAGAATGGATGAAGAAGCTCCAGCAAAGAAGTCCTTTGAAGGCAAACACTATGGTACACGCAAACCGGGAAGACCAACCGCCCAGAAGCCTTAAGGTAGATCTACATGATCTAGAGCGTGAGGTTCAGCGCAACAAGAGAAAACCTCTAGATCAAGCGGCATTTCAAGCAGGTCTAAACAACATTCATGCAGACACGGTTGCAGATGCGGTAAATGGCTACCAAGTGAATGTGGTCCTTGGAAAACGACCGCCTCCCATTGCACCTGAAGAAATTGACCTCCCCCGGGAAACCAGAGTAGTTCTGGCTCTATTACATTCCGGCAGATGCAGCCCCGCCTCAACTCCTACAGGACAAGGATTGATGCCGACGTGCAAGATGTATGTCCCGATTGTAACCAGGGACCGCACGATACACGTCACCTGTTTAACTGCCCGGTCAGACCCACTCGACTCAGACCCAGATCCCTGTGGACGCACCCCATCTTAGTCACGTTACTGGGTAAATTTGAGCGAAATCGGTTAATAAATATACCTTTTATGGGCCTTAGACCTTAATTCGGGAGATCAGTATATATGACAGCTATATTCACATATAGTTCGATGTTTACCATACTCGATACGAGAGGCCCAACGCAACTCATTGCGCTAAACTTTGGCATAAACGTTTATGGATCTTATATCGGGAGATTGGTATGAATGCCAACTATATCCAAATATAGACCGATCTGGGCCGCATTGAACAGGGATATCTAGGGGCCTAACACAACTCCTATCAACTGTCCTATCTGTTGTCTGGCAATTTCTTTTCAGTAATCAATAAAAATCCTTCACTTCTTGTGATATTCATTTTCTTGGTCAAATAAGCTCGACTCTTTCCCTTTTTGAGAGAAAATGATATCGAGATTATTTTTAAAAACCAAAATTTAAATTTTGCATAAACATTTTTAAATTCTTTTCATTATCCTTATCTGTCCCAAAGAACATTTTCCTAACATTTTTTCTACAGACAAATTTCAATAAATATTTTTAAAGACAAATTTTAACCCATTACGCCTGAACCTCGATTCCGTTGTCCGGTTTTGATGAAATTTTATCTCTATAAAAGAGACGCGTGATTGCCTGACTGACTGATCTCTCCCACCCCAAACGGCTAAAGCAAGAGTCATCACATTTGACACGAATGTGGGTCTTGTGTCGTAGGCGCGCGATAAGACGGGGTTTTGTGATATTCGTACGTTTAGTTACTAGAAATAATTTTCGGCTCAAATTTAAGAGCGTTTCAAAAAAATAAGATTTGGTGATAAAAATTTCCCAAAATAGTATCGGATGTGGGAAAAATGGTACGTTTAGTACCGCAATTGGTACTTTTTGGTACCTTGTTTGTTAATTGAGCAAGAGATTTGAATTTTGGAATTTAGGTACCCTATGGCAACCTAATGTGGCAACCAAAACAGTTTTTGGACATTTAAAAACAAAAAGTACCAAAAAAGGTACGAAAAAGGTGAACTTTGTATAGGGCGAACGGGTAGAGCTAGAACTTTAAAATTTGGCTTAAATGATTGTTGTTGCGAAATAAAGGGGGTAGATGGAAAAAATATGAAAAATAGTAATGAAAACAGAAGAAACGTACGTTTAGTACCGTATTTGGTACCATTTTATACTTTCTTTACGAATTGAACAAGAGTTCTGAAATTCAACATGTAGATTCATGTAGAAATAAATGTTGACTGACTAAGTGATATTTTAACAAATCATACATTTTGGCACCAAAAAGTACGAAATAGCTTATTTACTTTTACAGTGAATGGAGTGGATAAAAAAATTTGCTAAAAATGATCGCTGTCTTGACAAATATACCATGAGTTGTATCAAATATGAAATGTTGAAATCGTACCAGGAGTTGAATAAAAAGTACTTATGTGCTGTAATTGGTACTATTAAGTACTTTCTTCATAGATTGAGCTACACATCTGTAATTTGGGATACAGGTACTGTTTGTTGTTTTGTTTGGCTGTTTGCAGCCGACGACCAGAAGATTTTGTACTAATTTTGGTACTAAAACGTACAATATGGCACCTTCTTTACGGAATGAGCTACAGTTTTGAAATTTGGAATACAGTTACATCTACGCACTACGTACCGAGCGACTAGAAGATTTTTTTTTTTTGGTATTCGTTCATGTTGGTACTTAAACGTACAAAGTGGTACTTTATTTACAGACTGAGCTACATCTATGAAATTAGGCATACAGTACATCTTTGCAGTATGTAACGGATGACTAGAAGATTGGTTTGACATTTTTACATTCAGTTACAAAAACGTACAAAATGGTATTTTATTTACGGATTGAGCTAATGATCTCCAAATTGCGATACAGTTACACATTGATGGTATTTATCGGCCGACTAGAGTTTTTTTTTTTAATTCGTACATTTAGGCACTAAAACTTTCAAAATGTTCATTCTTTACGGATGTTAGAATATTCATAATTTGTTTCCTAAGCCCCTACAACAAAAAATTCCTTTTCCTAATATTTTATGACCATTGAGTGAAGAAAGCTAGATTTAATGGTTTTGGCACAAAACAGAACCTGCTGTCAAGGAAGTAGGATTATTGTCATACTTTTATTTTTTATAGAAACCATCAAATGCCACAAAACATTAAAACGGATTTCAGAAATTTCACACCTAAGAATTTTGAGAAATTTTTTCGTTTGACTTTTGGGATATACAAAATTGCAGACTGTTGACAACCCAATTTTCTCCCACATCATGACGGGAAAAATTGTTGCAACTGGTTTCAGTCGTCTACTTTACGTCAATCCAAATGTCATTACGTTACCTCTTTCCTAACTCGAGCTAGAATTTTTCTAGGGCAGCTTTATTCTTGGGTATTATTTGTCGTTAATGCAAACCTGGTCACACGGAGCAGCAGCAAGAGCCGTGCCCATTGTCTTGCGTTCGAAGCCATTAATACAACTTCCAAAAGATATTTGCACTGTGTTGGCAATCAGCTCTGACTTTATGACCGAATTTCACCGACGGTGTGTCAGTTTCTGCACTCAAAAGCTACCACAATTAAAGAATTTTAACATTTTTCGATTTTGAAAACATGTGGGATGGTCCCCCCCCCCCCCCCCCCCAAAATATAATCATGGCTACGTCCCTAATGGGAGCTATATCAGTTTATAGACCGATTTCAACCGTACTTGGCACAGTTGTTGAAAGTCATAACAAAACGCCTTATACCAAATTTTACCCAAATTGGATAATAATTGCGTCGTCTAGAGGCTCAAGAAGTCAAGATCCGATATCGGTTTATATGACAGCTATATCTGGTTATGAACCGATTTTGGAGCATACTTAGCACAGTTGTTGGAAATCATAACAAAACACCTCAAACAGTAAAATTGAATAATAATTGTGCCGTCTAGAGGCTCAAGAAATCAAGATCCAAGATTGGCTTATATGGCAGTTATATCAAAACATGAACCGATTTGGCGCATTTACAATCTGAACTGACCTGCACCAATAGGAAGTATTTGTGCGAAATTTCAAGCGCCTTGCTTTACTCCTTCAGGAGTTAGCGTGCTGTCGATAGATGGACGGATGGGCATGGCTAGATCGACTTAAAATGTCATGAAGATCAAGAATTTTTATACTTTATGGGGTATTAAGCGCATATTTCGAGGTGTCACAAACGGAATGACGAAATTAGTATACCCCCGATTCTATGGTGAAGGGTATAAAATAACTTTTGTAGCCCTCTTATTGAAAGACCCTTTACTTCCTTCATGTTTTCGCAAACTTTGGCACATCAAAGCATTATCATTTATTTCCATTCTCATTTCTGTTAAAAAAGGTTTTTATGTGCTAATTTGACTCAATTCGAAATCAAACCATCCGTTATCTCAAGATTAATAATGCCATTTTTTTTTTTAATAAATTTCAAAAAGTTTCCCTCTGGCAAAAAAGTTCCCGGCCCGTTTGGCCCACTGTGCGACACAAAATACACTTTTATCGCAGCGGGCGTTGGGAGAAAGACGTGGGGGTTTGCAAGGAACAAAAGACCAGAAGATGCTGGAGAATACGAGGAGCTGGGAAGCGGTGATGAAATACGTCCAACAAGTACTGCGTAGCAAAAAGATTGTCCTAGACAGAGCATATCCTAGAGGATATGCGCGGAGGTTCAGAGTCCAGTTATGCAAAAGCGGTTCCGAGGTAAAACTATTCCCTAGGAAATAATATAGAGTAGGGTTTTAGCTGTTGGGGTGGGTTCCGTCATATATCGATCTTTAAGATTTATCTATTGCTATATTTATGACTTTTTGCCCCGGTAGCCGAGTTGGGTGGGTTCGTTCCCCAACAGAGGTCTGGTGTGTCGCTGTAGTATCACAATGTGACTCCCATAGTGTCTAAGGGAGTGTGTGTAGAGAATAGACTGCCACTCTAACCAAACTGGAGGCCACCGTAGCACAAAGGGTTGGCATGTCCGCCTATGATACTGAACGCCAGGGTTCGAATCCTGGCAAGACCATTAGAAAAAAATGTTTCAGCGGTGGTTATTCCCTCCCAATGCTAGCGGCATCTGTGAGATACTATGCCATGTAAAAACCTCTCTCGAAAGAGGTGTCGCACTGCGGCACACCATTCGGACTCGACTATAAAAGGGAAGCCCCTTATTATTGAGCTAAAACTTGGATCGGACAGCACACATTGATATGTGAGAAGTTTGCCCCAAGTTCCTTTATAGAATGTTCATGGGCAAATTTGCAATTACTCTAACCAAACTGAGTCTAACTTTCTTCGTTAGCCGATTGTAGCTCAATGGCCGTTAGCAGTCATTGGTGTTTGGTTGCTGTTTGCTGATTAATTAGCTTTGATGTTTTGTCAATTCATAAATACTGATTTCTTGTTGTTATTGTTGTTGTTCTAGATATTTTTCGCAGTTATTCATCTAAACATCTAGCCAAAGGCCTGCTGCTTAACCACAGTAGTATTTTATAACTCATTTCACAACTAGGCAGCCAACAAGTCAACCCAGCCAGTTAGCCTAGCCAACAAGTCAACTTGGCCATAAATAACCTCCTTTAGTTAAAAAAAAAAACACAAACATTCTACAACTCTAGCAACACAAGCCAGGCGACAAATGGTAGGGTTACACCTTGACAAGGCTATTTGCTGACCAACTAACCCTGGGACTCTGTTGCCCTGTTGCCCCTTAGGGCAGATGAGGCAGAGGCTAGGCAAATGGAGTGTTCTCCCAGAGGAAGAGGAAGAGGCGAAAAAGAAGTATAAGAATGAAGATAAAGTTGTAATAATAACCAGCCATTATAGAAAGTAAGGGAGTGCCTAAAATTTTTGGCTAATTTCCACTATGCCATTATGTTGGTGGTGTTGTCGGCAGGCATGTTCCTTTAGTTAAAACACGTTTAAGCTTCCCAGGCAGGTATTTGGCCAGGCATTGTCTAAGCCTTACTAACTAACCAAGAAGCAAAACACCAAAACATTATAGCCAACCAACCATCAACGTCATCATCATCTTTGATAATTTGTTCAGGTTTGTTTTGTTTTGCTGTCCCCCCCCAACCCTCCCCATTCATTTCCCCATTCTAAGAATGATCATTATGGCAATTTGCATGCCATTCATTCCCTAACTGGAAGGTGTTAACTGTATTCCACTCATTCGGAATAGGCAAATTGATAGAGCAGACGGACGGACATTAGGGAACAGACGAAGCACAGTGGGATAGAATCGAAAAAAAACACAAAAAAAATGTTTGCCGCTTGAGAACACTAAGAGAAAAGTGTTTGGTAAAAATCCTGAAAAAAAAATTCTGGACGCATTTTTTCACAAAAATCCCCAAATACCCATTCCGGGCAAAGATGATTTCGAAATAGGCATTTTTAGGCAAACTGGCTGTAGAGGCTACAAATATTGTGTGGTGTAAAAAATTGTTTGCATATGTGGAGTAAACAAGTAAAAACGCGCCATGTTCGCCCCAGCCTAATATCCACGAGATACTGTAGACCTCAAGCGGATTTTTTGCAGGGATTTTAGAGCACTATCCGGAAAAAAAATTGTACCACAAATCGTACCATATTTGGCAACCCCAACAAGAAGTTTTCGAAATACCGAGGTGACCAGTTTTAGGGGCCTGCCAAAAGGCGCCCAGACAACCTAGGCTAGCACCTCAGCTCTAACCATTCCAAACTTCAATTTTATATATTGGGTTGCCCGAAAAGTAATTGCGGACAGCAAAACAAAACCATGGATCGCATTGACCGTGTGATTAGACCAATACTTACTTACGCCTCAGTAGTCTGGTGGACTGCTATGGAGAAAAAATACAACATAAGGACCATACAACAGATTCAGAGAACATGTTGTCTTGGCATTGGCGGAGCGATGAGGACCTCGCTCACTAGGGCACTGGAGACTATTCTAGATATCTGAACCATTGACATACAGATTAAGTGTGAAACTTAAGGAGATAAGAGAATAGATTGTGGATGGGAGCAGCTCATACCATCGCGGTATAATCGAGACGACGATAGGAAACCTAGAAGGAATGGAAAAGGTTTTCGATCGGATACCTGAGACGAGACTTGAGTTCGAATGCGAGGCACTGCTGCCATCGGCACAGTCTTGGATTGACGGAATCGTCCATTGCCCTCTGGAAGATCATGTTACGCAGCTGGATCAAAGCTAGAGGACAGAGTGAGCCTGGGGGTCTACATTCAAAACCCAGAGACTGAAATCTGTTTTAGACTGGCCTGTCCCTGAATACGGTCCTGCAGGCGGAGATCCGGGCGATCACGGAATGCGTGAAGTGGTGTGGTGCTAACGCGAGAACGTCGAATGTGAACATCTTTACCGACAGTAAAATTGCCATATGGGCAATAACAACCAGGACGGTAAGGTCACGAATAGTCTTGCAGTGTAAGAAGATTAACGCCTTCTCTGAGGATGGAAAAATCTGCATCGTTTGGGTGCCGGGCCATAACGGAGTAAGGGGGAATGAAAGGGTAGACGATGGTGACACGGTGAAGGCCAGAGGACTGCCGTCAATAAACTTGGTTAACCCGAAGACTTTCGGGTCGACGCAGTCCGAGTTAAGGGAGTGGGCGACGAATGCACATGCAACATTGTGGAACAGCGAAACGGTCGGTAGGACGGCGAAATTCCTACGCAGTGATACGGATCGTGAGAGAACGAGGCTATTACGGAAAGTAAGCAAGAAGGAGGTATGTATGGTTATTTGTATCATAAAATTATGTAAAATCGATTCGGCAACCGATTTAGAGCACACTTTGAACAGTTGTTGGAAGTCATACTAAAACGTTATGTGCAAAATTTCAGCCAAATCGGATAAGAATTGCGCATTCTAGAAGCGCAAGAAGTCTAATCGGGAGATCAGTTTATATGGCAGCTATATTAGGTTATGAACCGATTTGAACCACATTTTATTGGAAGTGATACGAAAACACCTCGAGTAAAATTTCATCCAATTCGGATGAGAACTGCACCCTCTAGAAGCTCAAGAAATCAAGACCGAAGATCGGGTAATAATTACGACCTCTAGCGGCTCAAGAATTCAAAATTCGAGATAGGTTTATATGGGAGCTATATCAGGTAATGTACCGATTTAGACCATACTTGGCACAGTTGTTGATGGTCAAACCAAAACACCTCACGCAAAATTTCAACCAGATCGGGTAGTAATTGCGCCCTCTAGGGGCTCAAGAAGTCAAGATCCGATAAGCTTTATATGGGAGCTATATCAGCTTGAGAATGGATTAAGACTATACTTTACACAGTTGTTGGAAGACTAAACAAATCTCATCATGCAAAATTTCAGCCAAATCGGTTAACAATTGCGCACTCTAGCGGCTCAAGAAGTCAAGATCCGAAATAGGTTTATATGGGAGTTGTATCAGATAATGAACCGATTTGGACCGTACTTGGCAGAGTTGTTGGAAGTCAAAATAAAGCACTTGGTGCAGAATTTTAACCAAACCGCATAATAATTGCACCCGCTAGCGGCTCAAGATATCAAGATCCGAGATCGGTTTATATGGGAGATATACCAAAACATGGACCGAGTCGACCCATTTACAATCCCAATCGACCTGCGCCGGTTGTACGCACCAGATTGACCCGATGGAATTCTTCATCGGCAAGGACTGCCGCCTCAGTGTAAGTGTTCGTCCTTTTTTCGTCATGGGAGAGGCACATCACTACGGGAGTATAGTCATACTGAATACGTTGCAAGGTGCGTGCGAACATAGACATAGTGGGTCACAAGCGACGCCTTCCGCGCCCTCGTGGTCGGACTATGTGACCCCCCGACCTCTTATGTGCGACAATATACGCAACAGCAGTATCCGAGCCCAAATATTGCCAGGCCAGTGCCGAAAAGTGTATCGTTCTTGCAGTTAAACTGCAACGGACTTCGTGGCAAGATCGATGAGATCGTGGAGCATATTGGTCGCAGCGATCCAGGAGACAAAGCTGACCAACACCTGCAGCTTGCACAGTTGTCACGGTTACAATGTGCTACGTAAGGATCGCTCAAGGAATGGAGATGAGGGATTGGCCTTCGTAATACACCATTCCGTGCAATATAGACCTATCTCGCCTGCGCATGGCGCTAGTGACCCCTACATGGAATGCATGGGGATAGCAGTCAGGTCTGGTACTGCCGAGATAGAGCTGTACAACGTGTACATACCGCCGGTTGGTAGCTGTGTCCCGATTAATGGCCAGGCTTACAACCCCGTTGCTATCTGGCCATAATAGTCTGGTTCTTGGGGACTTTTATGCACATCACACGTCATGGCATTCTCCCCTAGGTAACGACCAGCGTGGCATAAGCTCCAGTTTCGCACGGTGAATGAGGATGCCCCCACTAGGATTACGAGGAGGTGCAGCAGCTCGCCAGACATGTCCATTGCATTCCCTGATCTCCTGAGTGACGTATCCTGGCAAGCCGTCATCACTTTGGGGTCAAAGCACCTCCCCATAATTCTCATCATCGACCGACCACCCGACTTCATAACCTTTGAGCGCCTCGCGTTTATCAATCATAAGAAGGCCGATTGGACTGGCTTCAGAGAGTATACCAATCGCCGCTTCAGTGAACTGCCACCCCCCTCTGATGTGCTTGTGGCCGAGAGGAAATTCCGAGACATCATTAACGCAGCAACCGCTCGCTTTATACCAGCCAGTCGAATACCCCAAGCAGTGGAATACAACTCCTCCCGAGCCTCGTTGGAGAATTTCCATTCGCCGAGCGTCAACATGGATTCCGAAGACTACATAGCACAACAACTGCTTTGCATGCTATCACTGCACACATTTGCAGGGGCTTCAATCAGCTTTGTGGTAAGTTCTGCAGCACCAGTACGGTCTCGTCAGCTTTGTGATACGCAGTGGAATAATTTTCAGATCTGTCAGAATGCTGCTCTCCGAATTGCGACGGGCTATCTACTCGGTATTCATGTGGACCAAGTCCCCACGTCGTACGAAGACATAACCATATGATGTCTATGCAATACCTTTGGACTGTATCCACAAGTCATCATCTTGTGGATAGATATCCACCGCCCAGAAGCCTTAAGGTGGATCTACATGGTCTAGAGCGTGAGGTTCAGCGCTACAAGAGAGAACCTCTAGACCAAGCGGGTCTAGACATCATCCATGCAGATACGGTACCACCATCCTATGGTAAAGGTTATACAAAACTTAAATAAACCTACATCCGAGATGTTGGAACTCAAAACTCCAAATTTCACTAAATAAACCTACATCCGAGATGTTGGAACTCAAAACTCCAAATTTCACTACAGCAGCAAATACAAATGCGCCATTTACTTGGCACATCATGCCAAAACTTAAATTTAATTTTATTTTTTAATACCACTGTGCTCTACCATTGGTATATTAGAAACTAGTTTCTCTATTCCACATTTCACTGTAGAACATGTCCACGCAAATTCTGGGGCATTTTTCATAGTTTTGTATCAATATTTTAGACAAAATTATTATTATGTGAATAAGACGCGTGTGTTCGGTCATTCGTTCGTTCGTTCGTTCGTTCGTTCGTTCGTACGCTAGCTGTGCCAGACTTTATGGATTTGCTTTTATGCCAATGCCATGGAAATGGATGAATCGATGATGATATAGAGAGTTCGGGCGGTATGAGAGCAGAATGCCTAATGACAGGGAAAGAGAACTATAAAATGTGTCTAAAAGTCATGACCTTTATTTTGGGTGTAAATGGTGAATCACGACTAATGATTATTAGAAATGCAAACTAATTTGATGATATGCAAACTAAGGCAAAAACAATAACAACAAAAAACCATATTTTACCGAAATACACTGTGAAATTAGTTGCATGCGATATTATTTGCTAAATAACACTGCGAAATAAAATTCAACTTTTTTGAGCCAAATCTAGTAAGAATAGCGCACTTTAGGGCTGAAGAAGTAAAATAGGGAGATCGGTTTATAGGGGAGCTGTATTAGGCTATAAACCGATTCATACCATATTCAATACGTATGTTAAAGGTCATGGGAGAAGCCGTTGTACAAAATTTCAGCCAATCGGATAATACTTGCGTCCTTTAGAGGCACAAGAAATCCCTCCCATATCGGTTTATATGGCAGCTAAATCAGGTTATGGACCGATTTGAACTATTCCTAGCACAGTTGTTGAAAGTTATAACAAAACGACTCATGTAAAATTTCAGCCAAATCGGATAAGAATTGTGCCCTCTAGTGGCTCAAGAAATCAAGACCCCAGATAGGTTTATATGACAGCTATATCAGGTTATGGACCGATTTCAACCATACTCAGCACAGTTGTTGGAAGTCATAATAAAGCACCTCATGCAAAATTTCAGCCAAATCGGTTAAGAATTGTGCCCTCTAGCGGCTCAAGAAGTCAAGATCCCAGATCGGTTTATATGGCAGCTATATCAGGTTATGGACCGATTTCAACCATACTCAGCAGAGTTGTTGGAAGTCATAATAAAACACCTCATGCAAAATTTCAGCCAAATCGGATAAAAATTGTGCCCTCTAGCGGCTCAAGAAATCAAGATCCCAGATCGGTTTATATAGCAGCTATATTAAAACGTGGACCGATATAGCATATTTACAATCCCAACCGACCTACACCAATAAGAAGTATTTGTGTAAAATTTCAAGCGGCTAGCTTTACTCCTTCGAAAGTTAGCATGCTTTCGACAGACAGGCCACGGACGGACCCACGTACAGACGGACGGACATGGCAAGTTCGACTCAAAATGTCATGATGATCAAGAATATATATACTTTATGGGGTCTTAGACGAATATTTCGAGGAGTTACAAACAGAATGACGAAATTAGTATACCCCCATCCTATGGTGGAGGGTATAAAAACTGCATAGATAGTGAAAAAAAAAGAGAAAAGAGGTGTATTGACTTTAAAGTTTGTAAGGGGGGAAGCTCCCCTTTCTGTAAAATTGTCTTGTGGGTGCCTTGGCACCTGTAGTCGAGAGTACTGCACAACTAGTCGTCGGACTAATTAATGAGGAAGAGACGGGTAAACCAGAGGGATGCACAGTTCGTCCTCAGCCTTTACGTAAAGGTGGTGTATCTGAATCGGATTCAGACAGCGACTGTATCAATGCAACAGTCATCGCAGCCGAATCGAGAAATGAGAGCATCGGGATGACAGCAGAAGTGAGCGATGGCTTTGCTAAGCTCTCAAGCTGACCGAGAAAGCGATCCGGTGCACGACAAAGGAGACATAGGAGTATGTATCGGCAGCGTAATCGGGCTAAAGTGCAAAATGCTGGAAGGGATAGAACTGACATTCCAAGCACTTCTACCGAAGCTGGAATAAGAATCAGATCTCCCGAAGAGCATAACACTGCTAAAATACTGAATGAGAAAGTGAGCTCCCCGCTTTCAAGTACTCTGGGAAAACCAAGCCAGCCATCCCGCAATGGAGACTCCAGACACTGTCCTGCGGAGGTAAACCAAGTCCGAACAGCAACGAAGGAAGCGCGCACGGCCCCTGAGTCTTCATGGAGGCCACAGCCATCACGGAAGGGGAAGATAGTCGCTGAGAAAGGTAAGGAACCGCCCTTTTACGCCGAAGTGGCAAGGAATCACAACAAAATCATCGGTCCCAAGTGGAGAATCTGGTTAACAATCGGATTTGTGAACATGTCTGGAACTCTGTAGAGGGTCCACCCATACAAATGATGAGCTGCGAGTTTAGAGGGGACATCTTTACGCTGCGTTTTGCGTCGGCGGAATGTATTGATACCGTCAAACAGCTCGTCAGAGGTATTCATGCTCCCTGGGAGGGCGCAAAGCTCGACCTGATGAGAAAGATGGATATCCCCAGCTCACAAAGGCTACGGTCTTCATCAAGGGATGGGGCAGTAAATTTGCAACGGAACGCATGTTGGGATTCTTGGGCAAGCAAAATGATGGTTTGGTCGCAGAGAAGTGGGAGGTCTTCCACAGGGAGGAGAAGGAGGAAGGTTGGCATTTGTGGTTGGCATTGATCAAGTCTCCGTGACAAGTTTGGCTAAGACTAAAGGCATGGCGCACTACGGGAGCAAAACTGTCTTTTTCAAGATTGGTGCGGATATTAATCCGCCCCATGCCACTATGGACATACACCTATGTCAGAAATCGTCTTGTTGTGCGCTCCAAATACCAAACAAAGTAATCACGACAAAGACAATCTAAGTTAGGAATGCCGTGTTACTTACAAAATCCTTAATTGTTTTCAATACCACTCCCCTAACTTGGTTCCTGTCTGGTATTGTGTCTCCACCTAAATACCGGTATCTGTTGGACGCAAAAGCCGGGAAATGGCAAAGGAAATGCTCTAATGTCTCATCATCCACCCCGCATGCCCTACACATGCTATCACTTGCCGCACCGATTTTACATAAGTGAGCTCGTAGTCCTATGTGTCTCGTTATGATACCAATAGCTATACTGACCTCCTTCTTGCTTCCTTTCCGTAATAGCTTCGTTTTCTCACAATCCTACCGACCGTTTCGCTGCTCCACAATGTTGCATGCGCATTCATCGACCACTCCCTTAACTCGGACTGCGTCGACCCGAAAGGCAGTCCTCTGGCCTTCACCGCCAAATCGTCTGTCCTTTCATTTCCCCTTACTTCGTTATGGCCCGGCACCCAAACGATGCTGATTTTCTTATCCTCAGAGAAGGCGTTAATCTCCTTCTTACACTGCAAGACTGTTCGTGACCTTACCGTCCTGGTTGTTATAGCCCTAATGGGAATTTTACTGTCGGTAAAGATGTTCACACTCGACGTCCTCGCGTTGGCACTACACCACTTGACGCATTCCGTGATCGCCCGGATCTCCGCCTGCAGGACCGTTTTATGGTCAGGCAGTCTAAAACAGATTTGAATCTCGGGGTTCTCAATGTAGAACCCCAGGCCCACTCTGTCCCCTAGCTTTGATCCATCCGTGTAACATGATCTTCCAGATGGCAATACTAGGGTTTCGTCAATCCAAGACTGTGCCGATGGCAGCAGTGCCTCGCACTCGACTTCAAGGTTCATCTCAGGTATACGATCGGAAACCTCTTCCCCTTCTTCTAGGTTTCCTATCGACGCCTCGATTATACCGCGATGGCATGAGCTGCTCCCATCCTCAATCCATTCTCTCATCGCCTTAAGTCTCATAAACGCAGTGGCTGACTCACACTTAATCTGAATGTCAATGGGTCGGATATCTAGAATAGTCTCCAGTGCCCTAGTGGGGGTGGTCCTCATCGCTCCGCCTATGCCAAGACAACATGTTCTCTGAACCTGTTGTATGGTCCTTATGTTGCACTTTTTCTCCATAGCAGTCCACCAAACTAATGAGGCGTAAGTAAGTATTGGTCTAATCACTCTCCTACCAGAGCCAGTGGACTATCCTCGGATTCAGGCCCCATTTCGAGCATACGGCCCGTCTACATAGTGCCCAACATCTGTGAGCCTTTTCAGTACGCTCCTGAATGTGACATTTCCAATTCAGTTTCCCGTCCAAGATCACTCCTAAGTATTTGACCTTGTCAGATATCGAAATCGTCTTATTGAGGAAACGTGGTGCGTTAAATTGGCCCACCTTCGTCTTCCTCGTGAACAGGCATATTTCAGTCTTCTCTGGGTTAAAATTGAGACCTCTGGCTCTAGCCCAGTCATATGCCATACGCAAGACCCTTTCGGCCCTTCTACATAGCTCGTTCGGATCCTTACCCCTTAGAAGTATTATAACATCGTCTGCGTAGTAGACGGGTTCAAATCCCTCCTCAGTCAGCATCCGTAATTTATGGTGGTCACCCATAGGAGTGGCGATAAAATGCCCCTCTGTGGCGTGTCCCATACCACTTTCTCTCTTATATTTATGCCATGGGACACACAATTTATCCACCTGTTCCTTAGCATATGGTTTATCCAGTCTCTAAGGACCAGGCCCACCGGGTAACTATTGTAGATATAGCTTCCATATACACCGATCTCCCGATTTTACTTCTTGAGCTCTTTCAAGCCGCAATTTTTGTCTAATTTGGCTGAAATTTTGCATCTAGTATTCTGTAACGACTTCCAACAACTGCGCTCAGTACGGTCCAAATCGGTCTATAATCTGATATAGCTCCCATATAAACCGATCTCCCGATTTCACTTCTTGAGCCCCTAGAAGCCGCAATTTTTGTCCGATTTGGCTAAAATTTTGCATGTAGTGTCATTTAGTCGCCCGATAAATATTGCTGAGGTATAACTCCCGACCGACACGGGATAACTATGTGCCCCATACAGGCTGAAACTTTGAGCTCCGATTTGTGAGATGTCCATCGTTACCACGTGAAGCTTAGCTGAAAGCTACCGGGCGTGTCCACAAGTTGCGGATGGTGGAAAGCTCCATTTTTATGCGGAGTAGCTTCAAATGCGGCTGCGGGCAGTCAGGGGAGAGTCTCAGAGAGGGGTCAGGTGTCACTGACTCTTACTTAAATACTGTGTGCCAATGATACTCGAGATGACAAGGCGAGTTATTGGCGCCTTCAAATAACCAATGGCCAACATCAGTGTCTGTTCCCAGGTTAGAGGCGGTTGGAGGCGAGCATTGGATCTTGGAGCAAGCGGCTTGCGACAATGAGCGATACATGTGCTATCCCACAAAACCCAAGGGGGTGGGGCGCCCCCGCCCCGGTAAGCTATGAGAATCACTATGAGAAACAAAGGAGTTGTAAAGACGGACCCCCCCTAACTGAGTACCCACGCAAACGAAAAAAGGACCATGATTAGCGGATCTGCACCTGGAATGTCCGCACTCTTTATAGAGAAGGTGTAGTATTCTCGCTGGCGGATGTATTGGGGAAGTACAAGGCAGATATTACCGCCTTACAGGAAGTGCGATGGACTGGGAAAGGCGTCACTACAACACTTAACGGTGACGAACTATACTACAGCTGCTATAACACGAGGCATGAATTTGGCTGTGGATTTGTGGTTAGTCGAAGACTGAAACACCTTGTCTCCAGCTTTACTCCGGTGGATGAGAGGCTTGCCACAATCTGCATTAAAGCCAAATTGTTCAACATCAGCCTTATTTGTGCCCATGCCCCGACGGAGGACAAAGACGAGCAGACCAAGAATATTTTCTACGAGCCCCTAGAAAGAGAATATGACCGTTGCCCCGCCCTTGATATTAAAATCGTTCAGGGAGATTTTAATGCGAAAATAGGGAAGGAAGAAATTTTTGGTCCAACAGTCGGAAAGCTTAGCCTCAACGAGATAACGTCCAGTAATGGGTTGAGGCTGATAGATTTCGCCGCTGCAAAAACTATGGTAGTTAGTAGCACCAGATTTCAACATAAAAATATTCACAAAGCCACATGGCTGTCACCCAATCAAAACACGAGGAACCCAATTTTATCACGTTGTGATAGATGGAAGGCATTCATCCAGCGTGTTAGATGTACGATCGATCCGTGGAGCGAATATTGATTCGGATCACCATCTTGTTGCAGCACAGATTCGCACCCATTTGAACATGGCGAGGAAAGTACGATCTGACACTGCACGGAAGCTGGACATTGAAAAGCTGCAAACACAACAAATGGCAGCGGCATACTCCACACGACTGACACTACTGCTTGATGAAAGCACTCCTTTTTCCGATGATATAATGGCGCAGTGGGCAAACCATTGCCCACTCCATGGAAAATGCCGCGAAATCCGTACTTGAGTAACGGAAGCCTCCCCCAAGAAACACATGGTACGAGTGTCGAGGTACTACTGAAGCCAAGAATGCGGCATAAAGAGCAACCCTGCAATCAGTAGCAACACGCCTCATGAAGAAGAGGTATCGGGAGAAAAGGAGAGAGAGGAGAAACGTCTATTCCGCGCAAAGAAAAAGGAAATGGAAAGACGTGAAAGTGAGGGAATTGAGATGTACAGGAGTCAGAATTAAACCTCAAACCGATGGCTTTGGTGCAGGTACATCCTTTTGCAGAGACAAAGAAGGAAATCTGGTAACTGACACAGATAGCATGCTGAGGATTTAGAAAGAACATTTTACACAACTGCTAGTGTCCGATGTTGGCGGCGTAGAAGATACCGCAGAACCAATCCCTGATGATGGTATAGAATGTTTACCTCCTACTCAGCCTGAGATCCAAGTAGCAGTGATCCGACTGAAGAACAACAAGGCAGCAGGAGCCGATGGGTTACCCGCTGAACTATTTAAGACCGGAGGCGTCACGCTCATAAGGCGTATGCATCATCTTATCTGCGCAATCTGGCTAGAAGAACGCATACCCGATGATTGGAACCTCGGCAAGGAGTCAAGACGGAATGTGCCAACTACAGAGGAATAAGTCTCCTCCCCATCGCATACAAGATACTCTCGAGCCTACTGTGTGAAAGATTAAAACCTAAAGTCAATGAGATAATTGAGCCTTAATAATGCGGCTTTAGACCTGGTAAATTCACCCTTGACCAGATATTCACACTGCGCCAAATCCTGAAAAAGATCCGAGAAGGACACATTTACATCTACCATCTCTTTGTTGACTAGAAAGCCGCCTTCGATACTCCTTTACGTTCAAAGGTATTTCAAGCCATGTCTGAGTTTGGTATCCCTGCAAAATTAATAAAACTCTGCAGGATGACACTTGCTGATACGCGTTCCTCAGTAAGAATAGAAAAGAATCTCTCCGAACCATTCAATACCAAACAAGGTTTCAGACAAAGAGACAGCCTATCGTGTGATCTCTTCAATATCCTGTTGGAGAAGATTATACGAGATGCAGATATAAATAGATGCAAATTTTGCCCATGAACATTCCACTAAGGAACAGGACCAAACAGGGGCCAACCTCTCACATATCAATGAGTGCAGTCCGATTCAAGTTTAAGCTCAATGATAAGGGGCTTCCCTTTTATAGCCGAGTCCGAACGGCGTGCCGCAGTGCGACACCACTTTGGAGAGAAGTTTTACATGGCATAGTACCTCACAAATGTTGCCAGCATTAGGAGGGGAAAACCACCACTGAAAATTTTTTTCTGATGGTCTCTCCAGGATTCGAACGAAGACATTCAGCGTTATAGGCGACATGCTAACTTCTGCGCTACGGTGGCCTCCATGTAAATAGATATGGCACACTTACACAAGAGAGTACATGCTACTCGCCTATGCCGACGACATGGACATCATAGGTCGGTCACCGGAAGTCGTAACTGCTGCCTTTGAAACAATCGAAAGAGAGTCAATGAAAATGGGTCTGACAGTGAATGGAGATAAGACAAAATGGATGGTTTCAACTCCCAAAACGCCTTGTACAAAATGGAGAAAGTTGGGAACCACAACTTTGAGATAGTCAGTAACTTTATCTACCTCGACATCGCCGTAACCGAAACGAATGACCCCAAGTTTTGAGATTAAGCGAAGAATAATGCTGGCAAACAGATGCTACTTTAGATTAAGTAGGCAGTTTAGAAACAACTCCACCTCTCGACAGACTAAGATTACACTCTAAAAGACACTGATACTAACCGTGCTGTTATATGGTTCTGAAGTATGGGTACTTGTGAAAGTGGATGAGTCAGTGCTTGGAGTGTTTGAGAGAAAGATTCTTCGTAAAATATATGAACCAGTCTGCGTTAATGGAGAATATAGGCGTCGTATGAACCACGAGCTGTATGACGACGATAGCATAGTTACAGGAATCAAAATAAAACAACGGTTGCATTGGCTAGGTTGGAGGCCATCGTAACGCAGAGGTTAGCATGTCCGCCTTTGACGCTGAACGCCTGTGTTCGAATCCTGGCGAGACCTTCGGAAAAAAATTTTCGGCGGTGGTTTTCCCCTCCTAATCCTGGCAACATTTGTGAGGTACTATGCCATGTAAAACTTCTCTCCAAAGAGGTGTCGCGCTGCGGCACGCCGTTCGGTCTTGGATATAAAAAGGAGGTCCCTTATCATTGAGCTTAAATTTTCAATCGGACTCATTGATATGTGAGAAGTTTGCCCCTGTTCCTTAGTGGAATGCTCATGGTCAAAATTTGTTTGTTTTATTGTATTGGCTAGGTCATGTTGTCAGAATGGTTGAAGAAGCTTCAGCAAAGAAGTCTTTTGAAGGCAAACACGGTGGTACATGCAAACCGGGAAGACCAAAAGCCCGATGGAAAGATCAAGTGGTGGGAGACACCTCGAAACTTGGTGTCAGAGATTTTAGAATGAGCGCAGAAGAACGGGGCGCTTGGAACGCTACTCTACGTTCGGCTAGTGGAACAAATGTTCTGTCATAGCCAAAAAAAAAATAAAGTAAGATATAACTGTATCACAATTTTAAAAGCTATAGCTCAATCTGTAAAGAAAGTGCTATGTTGTACACTAAAAATGGACGAATTTTTAAAAAATCCTTCAGTCATCCAAAATACATTTTCTAGTTTAAACTACATGCCAAATTTCAGAGCTTTTGATCGATACGTAAAGAAAGTACTAAATGGTACCAATTGTAGTACTAAACGTACGTTTTCTCTCGTTGCGAGAACTATTTTTCAAAAAAAATGTTTTCACCCCAATTTTTTGGCCACATTAACATTAAAGCCAAATTCCAATTTTGTTGATCTATTCATTCGCCTTGCGCAAAGTTCACCTTTTGTACCTTTTTGGTACTTTTTAGTGCCTAAATGCACAAATGACCAAAAACTCATAAAATATCCCAATTGAGGTTGCTATGATGTAGCATTGTACAAAAATTCAGAGCTTTAGCTCAATTTACAAGAAAAGTACCAAATGGTACCAATTGCGGGTACTAAATGTACTATTGGAAATTTTTATGGTACGATATGATGAAATTGTTTTTTCCAAGCTTTATTTTTTCGAGACGCTCTTTAATTTGGGAGTTAGTAATTCCCCATAATTCTAGCCCTTTCCCTTCGCCCTGGGCAAACAGTCACTTTTTTCATACTATTTGGTAACTTTTAGTACCTAAACGTGCGAATATCACCAAATCCCGTCCTATTCCTAGACTATGTTCACATTATCTATATTGAAAAATTTTGGGTTTACTTACATTTCCATAGTTCCTCAATGACGAAGGACTCAGACTAAACAATCGGTTTAGATGATTGGAAGGTGATGCTGAACTGGTAGTGGATGGAGAGATGGATGAGGCGATTTCAGCAAAAATTGGAGAATGCTCTGAAAAGGAGAAAGATATTTGTGATTAAAAAAAACTATGATAGAGACTAAAGATCAAACTAAGGATTAAATTAATAATGTAACACACAATTGTCTTAAGATTATGTTGTAGAAAACAGAAAGCAATCAGGTTAGCTTAAGTTTCCATGTTGACCCAAAGGAGTTTGAAATCTACCTGTTCACGGGGAAAACAAAGGTAGACCAATTTCACGCACCACATTTCCTCAACAAAAGCGATTTCGGTATCTGACAAGGTCATATACTTGGAAGGATCATCATTGGATAGGAAACTGTATTAGAAGTGTCGCAGTCAGGAGAAGGCTCATAGATGTTGGGCACTAACAGGCCGTAGGCTCGATATGGGGCCTGAATCCGAGGGAAGTCTACTGGCTCTACAGGAGCGTGATTGGACCAATAATTACTTCTTCCTCAGTAGTTTGGTGAACTGCTATGGAGAAAAAGTGCAACAGTGCAGGTTCAGAGAACATGTTGTCTTGGCATAGGCGGGCCCATAAGGACCACGCCCAATAGGACACTGGGAACTATTTCAGATTTCCGATAGATAGATATACATATGAAGTGTGAAGCAGCCACTGCGGCTATGAAACGTCATGGAAGAAGGGTTACAAAATAGAAGCAGGTCACGCCATCGCAATGGAGCCAAGAGGACGATATGGAACCTGGAAGAAATTGAAGAGGTTTCCAATCGAATACTTAAGTCGACATTAAAGATCGAGTGTGAGGTACCGCTGCCAGTGGTACAGATTAATGAGTCAGTATGAGACAGCCACTGCGATGGGAGAGAGCGATGGGAGAGTGGAAAGACAATAGCAGCAGGTTATACCATAATGGTATAATCTAGTATAACCTTCCGATCGGATACCTGAGACGACTCTTAAAGCCGAGTGTGAGGCATTCCTGCCTGCGGCAGAGACTTTGATTGCAGCAACTCTGGTATTGCCATTGGATGTTCGTGCTGCACGGATGTATCAAAGCAAGAGGAAAGAGTGGCTGACCCCGGAGGGTCAACATTGAAACCCAGAGGTTGAGATCAGTTTTCGACTATCTGGCAATTATAGGGCAGAGATCCGGGCGATCACGAAATCCGTGGTAGAGATTAATGAGTCAGTATGACACAGCCACTGCGATGGGAGAGTGAAAAGACAATAGCAGCAAATTATACCATGATGGTATAATCTAGTATAACCTTCTGATCGGATACCTGAGACGACTCTTAAAGCCGAGTGTGAGGCATTCCTGCCTGCGGCAGAGACTTTGATTGCAGCAACTCTGGTATTGCCATTGGATGTTCGTGCTGCACGGATGTATCAAAGCAAGAGGAAAGAGTGGCTGACCCCGGAGGGTCAACATTGAAACCCAGAGGTTGAGATCAGTTTTCGACTGTCTGACCATAATACGGCGAAGATCCGGGCGATCACGAAATCCTTAAGGTGGTGTGGTGTTAACGCGAGGACGTCGAGTGTGAACATCTTTACAGACAGTAAACTGGCTATCAGAACGGTAAGGTTACGAACAATTTTGGAGTGTAAAAGGAGATTCTCTGAGGTTGCCGCGCCACAACGGAATCAGGGAGAATGAATAAGCAGACGATTTGCCAGCGAAGGACGGAGGACTGCCGTCAATAAACTTGGTTAAACCGAAACCTTTTGGGTCAATGCAGTTCGATTTAAAGGATGTGGGCAACAAAGGCGAAACTTTCGGTAGGACGACGAACATACTATGGGAAAATCCGAATCATGACAAGGCGAGGCTATTACTGAAAGGTAGTAAGAAGGAGGTCAGTATAGCTGTCGGTATCACAACGGGACATTTACGCTCACTTATCGAAAATAGGTGCGTCAATTGATAGCATTGCCCTGATTTCGTGGCTAACAGGCAGCTGCACTTGGGCGGGAACCCAATACCAGACATAAACCGACTTAGGATCGTGGTATGGAAAACAATCAGGGATTTGGTTACTAGCACTTAATACCTGACAGTGATTTTCCTTACATACCCTCCACCATAGAATGGTGGTATACCAACATCGTCATTTTGTTTGTAACACATGGAAATATTGGTCTAAGACCTTATAAACTAAAGGATGAAATTGCATGAAATCTTTATTTTAAGCCATAGTACGTTGTTTAGAATTTAATGTTTGAAGATAATTTCATGCAAATGTTGAGCGTGACTGCGCCTTAAATGGTCCATCCGCTTAGTTCAATTTTGGCATACTCTTTCCAACATTTCGGTCGGTATCTCACGAATAAATGCTCCAATCGTGTCTTCCAATGTGTCAGCGGGCTTGTCTGTATAGACATGAGCTTTCACATAGCCCCACAAGTCCGAAGTCATAATGGTGTTTTATGTTTAATGGCACCTGCCGTGTTGGCCTAATCCTGCAGGGCTCTTAACCCCGGGTGAATGTAATGCCTCCACCAATGCCCCCACCCATAGCCTAGGCTATGCATGAGTACCAATTCAAGTTCACCTAGTTTGGACGTGTTCTCCCCCTTGATTAGGGCCGGAGCACTATGTAAAACTCCTTCCAACTTATGGGTTACGGCACCCGGTTGCAATGCTCCACATTGAGCTTGCGCTCTACCCGCGATTTGGGTCCAAACCATAGCCACCACGTTACTCCCCACTGAGGCCTCATCATAGTCGGGCTGTGATCGAAATCCCAGGGACTCCCGACTCCCGTGGTAGCAGATTAAGGACTCCGGTCAGACCTCGTAGCCGAAGCAACTACCAGTTAAACCCCAAACGGTTCCGGACTGGTCACCTGAAAGGAAAACGGCCAAAGCCATTTACCCAACTCCCCACTACCCTCAAGATCAAAACATGGTCGCCAACAAAGTGGACTAAAACCGAATACGCATGTAAAAGCGGACAAAATACCCAAACACGGATATAAACACGGACGAGAACCCTATACGGACAAAAGCAGACAATTCCCTATACGCACATAACGGACAAAACGGACGGACAAGAACGGATACTTCCCACAAGGACAAAAAAAAAAACGGACGAGCACACAAAAATGGACAAATATCAAGAGCCAAACCATCGGACGACCTCACTCGAGGCCTATCATCGTCCACCTAACATCCTTCTCCTATCAAACACCGCCCTCGCAAAAGTTCCAGAATCCAACAAGGCCCTGCTCAAATCCCACACCACCTCTCCATAGGATATACCCATAGCACCTAAGTCCCTAATGTCCGAATAGGACAGGCACTCAGTCAGTAAGTGCACCACGTCCCTAACCACACCCCCGCAGGCAGGACAACCTGCAGTCGACGCCAGGCCCTAACATAGCCCCACAAAAAATAGTCTAAAGGTGTTAAATTGCACGATCTAGGCGGCCAATTTACCGGTCCCGAATGTGAAATAAATTGTTCACCGAACTCGCCTCTCAATAAGTCCATTGTTACGCTTGCTGTGGGGCATGTGGCACCGTCTTGCTGACACTTCACACTTGCATTTTGGGCAAACAGAAGTTGGATATCATCCCACGGTAGCGCTCACTATTCGCAGTTACGTTACGATTCGCATCATCTTTGAAGAAGTACGGTCCAATGATGCCACCAGTCCATAAACCGCACCAAACTGTGACTTTTCTGAATGCATTGGTAGCTATTGCAATGCATCTGGCTGATCTTCATTTCAAAATTGACAATTTTGCTTATTTACGTACCCATTGAGCCAAAAATGAGCTTTGTCGAAAAATGGAAGAAGCGCGCGAAGAAGATGATTCATGGTTAAATTATAGACTAAACTGAAGATTTTTTAAAAGTGAAATAAAACACGAAACGTGCGCGAACTGTTTAAACCAGTGTTGTCAAAAACGTAATGGCTAAAAAGTCACCATTTATATTCTTGATCGCCAAGAGATTTTGGGTCAATCCCATGGCAGCCGGTTGTACGTACGGGATTGGCCTGATGAAGTCCTCAAGGTCAACAAGGGCTGTCGCTTCATTGTACAACGCACTGCTACTACACCGTAGCGCAGAGGTTAGCATGTCCACCTATGACGCTGAACGCCTGGGTTCGAATCCTAACTTTCGAAGGAGTCAAGCTAGGCGCTAGAAATTTTTCACAAATACTTTTTATTGGTGTAGGTCAGTTGGGATTGTAATTGTGCCACATGGGTCCATATTTAAAAATAGCTCCCATATGAACCGAAACCGATTATACCTCTAGACCGTCTAGAGGGCGTGATTCTTATCCGGCTGATATTTTGCACAATGACTTTTTCTTGGACCTTAAACATACGTGCCAAATATGATCCGAATCGGTGCATATCTAGAATTGGCTCCAGTACCCTCCAGTAAGCGTGATCATTGCCCTGCCATGCCAAAACAACCTTTGTACCTGTTGTCATGTTCTTATTCGTATGTTGCACTTCTTCACATCGCCGTTCACCTAACTACATAGGCGTAAGTTAGCATTGGTCTAATGACACACCTATTGGGTCAGTGGACTATTCTAGTATATCAGGCCCCATGTTGAGCCTACGGCGTGTATTCATAATGCCCAACATTTGTGCCGCTTCTCAGTACGCTTGGAACTTCCATTTCATTGGCGAACACAAGATCACTCCCAAGTATTTGACCTTGTCGAATATCGAAATCGTTCAATGGAGGAAACGTGGCGCCTAAACTTGCCGCCTCATAAACAGGCAGATCTCGCTCTTCTTTGGGTTAACATTAAGACCCCTAGGTCTAGCTCAGTCATATGCCAACTCCAATGCACTTTTGGCCCTTCTCATCAGCCATATGATTGGGACTTCTATCATTTAGAGGTATTATAATAACGTCTACGTAGCAAACGGGAGCAGAACCCTGCTCAGTCAGGATCCATAGTAGACCATTTATGGCCCCCTGTGTTTAAGTATAACTTTTCTATATAACTTATTTGAGAATGGTTAACAATGTTGTACTTACCTCCCATTGCTGGCGATGATAATTCCTTGGCAAAAGCCAAAAAATCATTGTTATTGCACAAATCCGTGGAATTGAGAGTAATACTGGGATTGCGTACTCTTAGGAATTGAGTACTGCTTCCGCCACTCGAAGGTGTGGCTGTGACACAATGGCCATTATTCAACTGAACATTGGGTAGGTTATGCGATTCCAAAGGGGAAGCGGTCTTCGGTATGAGAGAATGTGGTGTGGCACTGCTAACCACTGGAGTGCGTTTCAAAATGGGAGCCGGTGGCAGTTGTGATGGTGAAGAGTGTCGTACACCACCAACAACACAGCCATTATTATTATTCGCCAACGAAGAGAAAGACAAGTCACCCTGTTGTTTGGGTATGGCCAAACGTAGAGTTTGTCTGGCGGCTAGCCTACGTGCAGGCGCAAACTTATGTTGTGTTGCTTGTGAGGGCTGTGGGATTGATGGCGAACACGACGTCGACGTCGACGACGACGACGACGACGACGATGGCATTGGTGATGACGACGAGTGTATCGTTGTATTGATGGGACCAGCCCCCATGTGCGTTGTGCCGACTGTTGCTGTGTTTGAAGTCTGAGCATTTGTTTTTCCCATCGAACTTGAACATGTTGGAGCTAAATGTTTTGACTCACTGCCACCACAGCCATTGTTGTGGTTCGAAGATGATAATGATGATGATGATGATGTTATTGTTGTAGGCATCTTGTTGGGATATGTTGAAGAATTGGAATTATATTGTTGTTGCTGTTGTTGTTGTTGTTGATGTATATTTGAAGGCATTGCATTACCATGGTGATGATGATTATGATGATTGGGCAATACATTGGAAACTAAATGCGACGAATTCATTGTTGTGTTTTGTTGCCTTATTCGCACCCGCTTGGTAAAGAGTGAAAGGAGAAGCTTCGTTTCGAGAGTCGTTTAATTTGAGTAGGGGGGCCTTAAAAAATTCTCTTGATTTTTATACCACATTTAATTCACTTTTGATTTTTAAGTTTTATGCACTTTTTATTAGTCACCTATGTACATTTGCTTCATTTGTTGTTGGTGATATTCTTTCAGTGCTCCAATTATTAATGCTGACAATGGTCGTTTTGGTATTTTGCGATTTTGAGCATAACCCAGTTTGGTTTCTTTTTTCATGGGTTTCGCATTGGATTGGCCCAGGTCATGTCGCTTTTGCTGTTTTAATCATACCTGGAAATGAAAATACATAAACGATCAATCAATATTTTTGATATTGTCATGTATTAGGGTGGACCTTAAACCGAATTCATAAAATGTATTTTGTTGAACTATCATCTTTTATTTAACATTTTTGTTTTTCAAACAGAAAAAGTAAAAACTTGCTATGCTCGGCCTGGCCGAATCTTATATACCCTCCACCATTGATGACATTTGTCAAGTTCCTTGCAGGGTTTCTCTTTATAGGCCAAAGCTAAAAAGGGCAAATATTAGGTCAAGAGAAAAAGGTAAAATTTTTAGCAAATTATTGAATTTTATTATCAAAATGAGTGTTCTGAAATGCGAATTTGAAAAATTGTGTCCAGCGACGAAGTTCATTTTTATGCTCAAAGGGGACGTAAATAAGCAGAATTGAATTGATTTTGGGGTAAAGATCAGCCAGAAGCATTGCAAGAGCTACCAATGCATCCAGAAAAAGTCACAGTTTGGTGCGGTTTATGGGCTGGTGGCTTCATTGGATCGTAGTTTTGCTTTTCTTCTCTTTTCTTCTGGTTGTCCAAATGATGGGCGATTTTAAAATACACTCGCCCAATATACGAGGGTTGAGGGCGAGTTTCTTTGCGGTGCATGCACATATTAATTTTCACCGTCCTAACATTCTGACTATTTGTGAGACCCAGGTGGGTGAGGATTCAGATTGTGGACTAATCAGGTCGACATTATCAGACTTGAATGGATTGTAAGAGGTTTCGGATCGGATACCTGAAACATAGTTTGAGGTCAATTGCAAGACACTATTGTCAACGTTACAGCCTTGAACTCTTTCTTGCTCCGTTCAGTAATAGCCTCGTCTTCTCACGATCTGGATCCCCCCCCCCATAGGATTTTCGCCGTCCTACCGACCGTTTCGCTGTTCCACAATGTTGCATGCACATTCGTGGACCACTCCCTTAACTCGGACTGCGTCCAACCGAAACTCTTCACCACCAAATCGTCTGCCCTTTTAATTCCTCTTACTCCGTTATGGCCCGGCACCCAAACGATGCGGATTTTCCCATCCTCAGAGAAGGCCTTAATCTCCTTCTTACACTGCAAGACTGTTCGTGACCTTACCGTCCTGGTTGTTATTGCCCTTATGGCAATTTTACTGTCGGTAAAAATGTTCACAATCGACGTCCTCGCATTAGCACCACACTACTTCACGCATTCCGTGATCGCCCGGATCTCCGCCTGCAGGACCTTATTCAGGGTCAGGCAGTCTAAAACAGATCTCAGTCCTTGGGTTCTCAATGTAAACCCCCAGGCCCACTCTGTCCTCTAGCTTTGATTCATCCGTATAACATGATCTTCCAGATGGCAATACTAGGGTTCCGTCAATCCAAGACTGTGACGATAGCAGCAGTGTCTCGCAATCGACTTTCATTTTACTTCAATGGTATGAGCTGCTCACATCCTCAATCCCATCCCATCGCCTTAAGTCTTATAGCCGCAGTGGCTGCCTCACACTTAATCTGTATGTCAATGGGTCGGATATCTAGAATAGTCTCCAGTGCCCTGGTGGGCGTGGTCCTCATCGCTCCGCCTATGACAAGACAACATGTTCTCTGAACCTGTTGTTTGGTCCACTTTTTCTCCATACCAGTCCACCCCAACTACTGAGGCGTAAGTAAGTATTGGTCTAATCATGCTCCTGTAGAGCCAGTGAACTATTCGCGGATTCATGCCCCATTTCGAGCCTACGGCCCGTCTGCATAGTGCCCAACATCTGTAAGCCTTCTCAGTACGCTCCTGAATGTGACACTTCCCATTCAGTTTCCCCTCCAAGATCACACCTAAGTATTTGACATTGTCAGATATCGAAATCGTCTTATTGGAGAAACGTGGTGCGTTAAATTGGCCCACCTACGTCTTCCTCGTGAACAGGCATATTTCAGTCTTCTTTGGATTAACATTGAGGGCCCTAGGTCTAGCCCAGTCGTGTGCCATATGCAAGACCCTTTCGGCCCTTCTGCATAGTTCGTTCGGATATGGTCTGTGTAGCAGACGGGTTAAAATCCCTCCTTAGTCATCATCCGTAATAGGTCATTTATGATGGTCACCCATAGGAGTGGCGATAAAATGCCCCTCTGGGCCACTTTCTCCCTTATATTTATGCCATGGGATACACAATTTATCCACCTGTTCCTTAGCGTATGGTTTATCCAGTCTCTAAGGACCGGGTCCTCCCGGTACTGGTCTAAGGATTGGATCAGTGTGTCGCTCCACACATTGTTAAAAGCCCCCTCGATGTCAATGAATGCCGCCAGGGTGTACGTTTTGACATTGAAGGATTCTTCTATTTTATGCACAACCTCGTGCAGGGCAGTCTCCACCGACCTTCCCTTGATATAGGCATGCTGTTTGTATTTGAGCAGTTCCACTCTTTAGCATGGTGTCCACAATACGTTCCATGGTTTTGAGTAGAAAGGACGTAAGGCTTATGGGTCTGTAGGCCTTTGGTGTCGCATAACTTGCCTTGCCGGGCTTGAGTATAAACACCACCCTTGCCTCCCTCCAGGCTTTCGGAGTATATGAAAGTCCTAGGCGCCAGATAGTCTGCCTCTTTCTGCAGTAACTCCGGGTCGGTTAAATGGTTTGAAGCTCCTCAAGGATTCCTTCACCATAAATTCCGTTATTTTAAACCTTCGATCAACGTCATTATTACAATTCCGGATTCCGGTGTCTCCAAGAGTCCCTTCGTATCCTGTGGAAATTGGGTTTTCATCAAAAGCCTCAACATGTCCTTCGTTGTCTCTGCTCTCACTCCCATATCGTTCACTAGTGTTTCAGTTTGGACGTGGAGAACTGGATATAACCACCGCAACTCGTCATAACATTCAAAGTCGCCTTTTTCTTAGAGTTGGAAACGAAACGACAAAGAAAATATACTCCCATCCTAGGGTGAAGGGTCGCGTTAATTTCAGTTACTTAAAAAGTCCAGCCAATGACTTCTTCTTCATCTTCTTCCCTGACTTGAGTATCATTTAATTTGTTTCGTGGAATGATGAAACATTTTAAAAACTTTATTCCATTTAATGATTCAGACTCCCATACTGATGCCGTGCTGATGATGGTGCTCTTCTCTTGAGACGCCTTCAGCATTGATGCCTGCAGTTAATTTTGACCTACTTTTCCCAATTTGGTCAGTCAAAAAAATCAGTTGACTCAACTGTTGCTGGCGGCCAGGGACAAAGGCCACGAGTTAAAAAAATATGGCAGCTGCGCAGAGCCTAAAGATGCAATCATTGCCGCCTTAAACAATGCCCCACCACCTTGCAATCGTAACTGCTGACCATAAGCATCTCTCGTGGATATATTACGGCTGGGAGGTGATCATTGCAGTTCAGGCCACAATGATTGCAGTTGATTTTGTATTTGCGACTCTGTTTTACCTTCTGATTTCTGTTTCTGTCTGCTTAGGAGCTTGAAGCATTTATTTCCATGCCGCCAGAGAGAAAAAAAAATATGACAACACAAAAGGCCAAGATCACAGCAATCAAATTGCCAGATAGATAAAATTCTAAAGAAAACATTTTGTATACATTTCATAACTTTGTTATTTTTTTTTGCACTCTACTCTTGGCTGGGGTATATTGAAAATTTAGCACATGGTAACTTTAGTGAAATGATTAAAAATCTCTAAAATTTTAAAATTTCATTAATTTTCAACAAAAAAGAAACAAAATATCTTCTTATATATAAAATTTGTGTTTGTTTGTCGGTTTGTTTGTTAGTGTGTTCCTTATAGACTCAAAAACGGCTGAACCGATTTTCTTGAACCGATCTCCCGATTTGATTTCTTGAGCCCTTACAAGCCGCAATTTTCATACGATTTGGCTGAAATTTTGCACATAGCAACAAGTGTGTCGAGTTGGGTCTAAATCGGTCTATAACCTGATATAGCTCCCATGTAAACCGAACTCCCGATTTGACTTCTTGAGCTCTTACAAGCCGCCATTTTTGTCCGTTTTGGACAAAAATGGCTGTTATGACTTCCAACAACTGCTGGACCGATTTTCTTGAAATGAAAATCGGTTCTCCCGTGGTGAAAATAGAGTACTACAATTTTTGATATCTGAAGGGGGAGCGGACCCTCCCCCTTATCCTAATTTTCAGAAACGCCAGATCTCGGAGATGGGTGGTGCGAAATTTTGTGTGCTCCCTTATAGCAACCGTCAAACAAAAATTTGGTATCCAAATATCGGATGGGGTACCTAGGAGTGGGGGGGGGGGCACCCCACCCCAAAACCTATCAAATATATATATATACACTCATCGCGACAATATGGGACTCAAATGAAAGATATTTAAGATTAGAAAACATATCTGATATACAATTGTCGGACAAAATGTTAGGGGGACCACCCCAACCCCCAAAGCCCCCCTAAATCGGACATATTTACCGACCATGGCAATATGGGACTCAAATGAAAGGTATGTGCGAGTAAAATACGAATATGATATCCAAATGTGGGACCAAGTTTCTGGAGGTGCACCCCTTCCACAAAACACCCCCCAAACAGGACTTATTTACTGAGCATTGCAATATGGGGCTCAAATAAAAGGTATTTAAGTGTAGAATACGAATCTGATACTCAGATGTGGGACCACGTGTTTGAGGGGCCGCCCATCCCCGAGAACATCCCCCAAAGAATGCAAATTTACGACCATAACAATATGGTGTTCAAATGAAAGGTCTTTGGAAGTAAAGCACAAATCTGATATCAATGTTCGGGAAAAGTGTTAATGGGTCCACCCCACCCCCATAACAGCACTCAAATGAGAAGTATTTGCCGACTATTGCAATATGAGGCTCAAATAAAAGATATTTTAGAGTAGAACACGAATCTGATATATATTTAAAGCCAAGTCACTGAACGGCCATCCCATCCCCCAAAACCACCCCTAACCCGGTCCTGTTTGCCCACTATGGAAAAATGGAGCTCAAATGAAGCGTATTTGGGAGTAGACCATGAATCGGACATCAACATTCGGGTCCAACTGTCTAGGGGACGTCCCACCACCATAATAACCCCCAAGTAGAACGTATTTGCTCACCAAGACAATTTAGCTCATCAAGACAGTGGAGCTCGATATTCATAGTTTTTAGGGCCCATGCCCCAAACCGGATATATATTTACAAGCTTTTTCAATAAGGGGTTTAAGTGAAGGCTATTTGAGATTAGGAAACCATTTTTGATGTCCAATTTTGAGGCCAATGGCAATATGGGGTTCAAATATATGAGAGAATAGAGCACGTTGCTGGTATATTTTCAGGGCTTAGTGATTGGGGGACCAACCCACTTCCCAAAACACCCCTAAGTCGGGCATATTTACAAACCAAGTCAATGTGGGGCTTAAATGAAAGGAATTGGGGAGTAGAGCAAGCATTGATACCCACTTTCGAGACCAATTTTCTGGGGGTCTGCCTCTTTCCCGAAATACCCCACAAACAGCAATTTTTTACCGACCATCGCAATATGGGGCTCAAATAAAGGTATTTGGGAGTAGAATACGAATTTGATATCCAAATGTAGGACCATGTATTTAGGACATCATTCAAGTCAGTCAGTCAAAAATTTTGCCAATATGTAGCTTAAATGAAAGGTATTTGAGATCAGAAAACGATTTCGATAATCGTGTAAACTCTCCCTAAACCAACGGCAATAAAGGGTTTAAATATAGATGCTGATATTTTTTCAGGGTCAAGTGTCTGGGGGATCACCTCACCCCCGAAAACACCCTTAAATGTCGGGCTGAAATACAGTATTTTAAGAATGGAGTACACCTATCACGCCTAGCTCCCTGAGGAGGTAGGACGGTGCTGGATTGAGAGTGGGCAGGAGACGGTGGGTCTTTTGATGGAGGCTCATTCCCAGGTGGCCACAAAGAGGTCGGCAATCAGGACATCGCAATACCTACTCATGTATCCTTAACGGATGACCTCATCAAGGACATCGTGGACGAGGAGAAGATAGCGTGTGCGGTCCGCACTTTCCGGCCATTTAAGTCGGCCGAATCTGACGGAATTATCCCGGCTCTGCTGCAGGAGTCCCTTGGAGTCACCCTGTCATGGCTTGAGCAAATCTTCGAGCCTGGCATGGTCCTACATACCGAGGGCATGTAGGGAAGCCAAGGTGGTCTTTATCCCCAAGGCGGAAAGAATAAACCACATTACGACGAAGGATTATAGGCCTAATAGTCTGTCATCGTTTTTGCTTAAAACAATGGAAAGACTGTTTGACCTAAAGGTGAGAGGGATACTGACGCCGGAGAACTTCAGTGGGGCACAACACGCATACCTCAAAGGCAGGTACAGGACGTCGAGACGTCTCTCCGACAGAAGGATTACACTTCGGCGGCCTTTATGGATATTGAGGGGGCTTTTAATAATGTGGAGATTGGGGCGATAGTCGCCGCACTGGACCGCACGGGGATTCACCCTTTAATCCCCCAATGGACAAATAATATGCTTTATGGCAGGATTATTAATGCGAGCCTGGTCAGAAGGCGGGTGGCCGGAGGAACACCCCAAGGAGGAGTGTTCTCACCGATTCTATGGAACCTCGTGATTAAGGAAATCCCGATGGATCGCGGTGGGGACGGCACGAGGATTATCGCTTTTGCGGACGACGTCGTGCTGCTGGTCCGAGGCAAGTTTTTATCGACGATCAATGAGATCATGGAAGAAATGGGTTGAGGACCAACTCAAAGAAGACGGAGCTCAGACTCCCGTCCTTGGGCGGGGTCAACCTGCGGCTGTCGAAGAAGACGAAGTACCTAGGCATAGTCCTCGATTCGAAACTGTCCTGGAAGAGGAACAGCGAGGGAGAAGCCGTGAGGCACTGTGCGCTTTTTACTCCTGCAAGAGGATGTTCGGTAGGAATTTGGGGGTGACTCCCAAGATGATTTATTGGATGTATACAGCTATCGTGAGACCAGTACTGGCCTTAGGAGCACTGGTATGGTGGGGCACTGAGGCGATGCTGTATATGCAGCCCATTGGGGCCTATATTTGGAACCACGCCGCCAGGGACGCGCTTAGGCTCGGCATGCTGAAGAAGGATGGTCGCGGCCACAGTTCGATTCTGGGTGTTATGGACACGGAGGGTAGACTGAGGAGGATCTCCGACTGAAGTGAAGGCATTCGCGATTCGTTTTGCTAAGAGATACGAATGAAGGGCGGCTGGTGTACTTAAGGAGGATGGGACCACGATCTACACAGATGGCTCCAAGATGGAGTCAGGGACTGGATTGGGGGTCTACTCTGATGCACTCAATAACAGTATGTCTCTGGGACTGCCGGGCGAGTGTACGGTCAGAGGTCTGAGCCATTGCAGTGGCCGTAAGAGAAATTCTGTTAAGGGACTTACGCCCTCGAAACTCAAAATGTATATGGAAAGGCGGCGATCAAGGCCTTGGGGTCGAGGATGGTGAGGTCGAGATGCGTGGCGGATTGTTGGGAATCCCTGGATAGGCTCGGGGCTTACGATGTGACGTTGACATGGGTTCCTGGGCATGAGGGGATTCCAGGAAATGACAGGACGGACGAATGCGCCAGGAGGGGTTCGTCTGCGCCGGGCGGACAAGTCATCGGTCTTGCATACGTGCCATTTGTCGAGCTACTAAATACAGTAGATGGGATGGCTAGGGCGGAGTGGGCGGCGGGGTGGAACTCGGAAGATGATTGCCGGACTGCGAAGGCGCCATAGCAGGTCATCGACCTGAGGAGGACGAGGGAATTGCTGGCGTTCGATAAGTGGTCGATGAGTACTTTGACAGGTTTCATAACCGGACACTGTGCCATGGGCCGCATGGAGATGCGCATTAGGATGCGGTTCTTCACCCCCCGCTCGGGTTCTCCACTCCTCATGTATTTTTCTTTTATTCGTATATAACATCTAGTACAAGGTGTCAAATTTTCTCTCTTTTCCCTTTCTCTCTCTAGGGTACCACAAGGGGCCAAACAGGCCTTCGAGTGATCTCATCTTTGGTGGGCAACCCATACAACCTAACCTAATGGATCAATTAAAAAATTAATTGAAAAATGCAATTATTTCTATGCCCACCACCCTACGGTGGTTGGTATAGGAGGTAAATTCATTTAGTCATTCCGTTTGCAACACATCGAAATATCCATTTCCGACCCTTCAAAGTCTATCTATTCTTGATTATCGTAAAATTCCCAGATGATTTGACGATGATTGTGTATCTGTCTGACTGTCCCTCCGTATGTCCGTCTGGCCACCTGCCAGTTGTCATCTCGCTACAGCCTTCAAAAATTAAGATATTGAGCTGACATTTTGTAAAGATTCGTATTAGTAAGTTCTTGAACGGTTCAAAACGGACTATATTTGGATACAGTGGCGCTATAGACTGATCTGCCGATTTAGGGTCTTAAGTCCATAACAGACGCATTTATTGTCAGATTTTGCTGAAATTTTGCTCAATGAGCTGCACTATGGCTTAGGATGGCCGAGCCAAATATGGTCCATATCGGCCTTTATTTACATATAGCTGCCTTATAGACCGATCTGCCGATTAAGGGTCTTAAGCTCATAACAGGAACATTTACTGTCAGATTTTGCTGAAGGTTGGCTTAGTGAGTTTCACTAGGCCTCCCGGTTTCCGAGCCAATTATGGTTCAGATAGGACTGTATTTAGATATAGCTGCCATAAAGATGGATCTGCCGACTTAGGGTCTTGGTCCCACAACAGGCACATTTTTTATCCGATTTCGTTGAAATTTGTCACAGTGAGTAACACTATGGCCTCGAATATCCAAACCGAATATGGTCCAAATCGGGTCATTTTTGGATATAGTTGGCATATGGGCCGAATTGCCAATGAGGATTCTTAAGACCATAGCAGGCGCATTTTTCATCCGATTTTTCTAAAATATGGACCAGTGAGTTGCGCTAGGTCCCATTGTATCTAAGCGAAGCATGGTCTCTATCAGACAATATTTAGGTATAGGTGCCATTCAGCTCATAACAGGCAGATGAGTTGCAAGACTAGAACTAGATCTTCCAAATTCCAGGGGAATTGGAACCTTCCAAATATCTTCGATATAACGTTAATGGCGCATAGGATAAAAATGGTAGGGTTTGAATGCACAAAGATAATGTGGCCCGATTTAAACTTGAAGAGATCTACCACTTTAATGTCTTTGGCTCGACAAAGGTCTCAACCGATTCAAAATAATTCCCCTTGCAATGGCCAACACAGAATAAAATTCTTAAGAAATTTTCATTGAACCCAAAATTAGCCGAACGTAGCAAACCACAATTGGCGGTGGCATGACTAAATTGGTGTGGGTGTTTTAAATACTAAATATTTTACTGCCAATATTGATCGTAAAACATTTTGCCGTCGCTGCATGATTTACTGCTGCCAAATACCAAAATAGATTTCATGAATTGCCTTATATGACGAGTGGGCATTTTTCATGTTGTAGTTGTTTTATTTTTCCTCTTTTCAATTTTTAATCATTACTATGAGCAAATTCAAGACCATTTGGTATTGTGTTTCGATGTCATTAACATTTGGTTGGTTGTGGATGTGAAACATTTACGAATTATTACGGCGTCAAGCAGACGGACAGATGAGCATGTGCTGCTGTCATCTGCTGCAACATTTAAAGCAACTTTAATGGCTGCACCTTTGTTTTGGCCTTTGGTACGATTTAGTGGCCTGTGTGGTGTAGGCAATGCAACAGTCCCGTATTGTCTAGTGGTTAGGATATCCGGCTCTCACCCGGAAGGCCCGGGTTCGATTCCCGGTACGGGAAAAATATTTTGAAAATATCAAACGAATTTAGGAAGTAGGGGAATGAGTTATGGTGATGGAGATTCCAGTTGAAGATGTGAAAGGAAACAAGTGAAAGCGTGCTAAGATCAGCCGGGCTGAATCTTTGAAACCCACCACCATGAATTCATACAAAATAAATTTAGTTGAAGGACATACTTTTATTCTACATACCAAACTTTTGTCACACGAACAAAAATTAAAACCTCTAGGAACCGAACACGGATGATCGAGAGACCGGTTTATATGGAACTGTATCAGGTTATAGACTGATTGTTTGTTGGAAGTCATAACAGAACAGCACAGTACAAAATTTTAACTAAATCGAACAAAAAATGCGGCTTCCAGGGGCTTAAGAAGTCAAATCGGGACATCAGTTTACATGGGAGCCATTTCAGGCGAAAAGAAGGCGAAAGATTTTCGTCCTATTAGTCTGTCATCCTTTATGCTGAAGACTCTTGAGAGGTTGATGGAAACATATCCTAGGGCCAAAGATCCCTGGAGATCGCCTGTGGCGGCAGCAGCATGCCTATAGTAAAGGCAAATCCACTGAAACAGCCCTTCACAACCTAGTCGGCTACATAGTGGGTTCTCTTGCTGTCAAGGAATATACAATGGTAGCATTTCTTGACAATGAAGGTGCTTTCAATAAAGTAAAACCGACGTCAATCATGAAGGAGTTGGAGTTTCTAGGCATCAACTCTACCCTAAGAAAGTTTATTAATAACTTACTTACTAAAAGATGCATTACAGCAGGCTTGGGATCTGTGGATCTAAAAAGATGGATCAGCAGAGGAACACCTCGAAGAGGTGTAATGTCTCCTCTACTTTGGAATAAAGCCATTAACAAAGTATTATTGTCTCTGGAAGATGATGACGTGGCAATTGCGGTTAGGGGAAAGTTTCCCAGCACTCTTAGAGATATACTTCAGGAAGCTCTACAAAAGTGGGCTAGGTATACATCAATACAAGACAGTAGCAGTTCTTTTCAGCGGGAGCAAAGTGGGCTAGGTATAAATCCGTGCAAGACAGAAGTAGTTTTTTTCAGCAGGAGATACAAGTTGCCTACAGTGGCACCTGTCTCCTTGGGTGGAGAGAATGTTCTATTTTCACAGAATGTGCAAAATACCTGGGTGTTTTGCTGGACAGGAAATTGAACTTCAAAACCAACATCTGGAAAGGGCAAGAAAGGCCACTCTAGCCCTAAACACCTGCAAGAGAGCCATTGGCAAAAGTTGGGGGTTTAGACCGCGCGTCATGCATTGGGTATATACTGCAGTTGTCAGACCTATAATGCTATATGGTGTTGTGCTCTGGTGGACGGCGCTTCAAAAGTCCACCTACTGCTCAAACTTAGCCGGGTGTTTGTGCATCACAGCCGAACTGAGGACGACACCATCTGATCCTCTGAATTTAATGCTACATCCTATGACTCTGGACATTGTGGCTATCCAAATTGCAGCGACCATTGCCGTAAGGTTATGGGAGCTTTCTCACTGGTCATGTGCGGCTACGGACACTGTGTTATCCTTGATATAATATCCAATGTTCCAGGCAGTGTGAATAACATCGCTTTTTGATGAAAAAAACTGTACCACTATTTCTGAAAGAACCGATTGGAACTACGTTATCCCTGGTAACAGAAGTTACATAGACTTCTATACGGATGGTTCCAAACTAAACAATCAGGTGGGCTTTGGGGTGTACTTTAAAGATCTAGAACTGGTCATATTGAAAAGGTTACCCAAACACTACTGTGTGTATCAAGCGGAGATCCTTGCAATTAAGAAAGTGGTGGAAAGGCTTAGATATAACGTCATTTCGACGATTGGCACAAATATCTTCTCAGACAGCCAGGCAGCCATTAAATCCCTAGAGAACGTATTTCTGAACACAAAAACCACCGTCGACTGTCGCAGATCTCTCAACGAGATGGCTGAACAGTTCAAAATTCACCTGTTCTGGGTGCTGGGCCACAGAGATATCCCAGGGATCTGTGAAGCGGATGACCTTGCGAGACTAGGAACTACCCTACACATTCCAGGGATACTGGAATCTGTGGATATGTCTCTATCGACATGTAAGCTTCTGGGCCAGGCCCGAATGATAGATGGTCACAAGGAGGGGGCTGTGAGCATTCCAAAACTATGTGGCCTAATCTAGACTTGAAGAGGTCTACTGCTTTGCTTTCATTGACTAGAACTGACGTCTCAGTCATTGTGTCCGTCATGACAGGTCACTGTCTAATTGGAAAACATGCTGACAGACTGAAGGTTGCCAGCAACGACTTTTGCAAAAGCTGTAAGGACATCGAAGAAGAAGAGACTATAGAACACCTTCTGTGTGCGTGTCCCGCACTAACAGTCAGAAGGAGGTCAACTTTAGGTTCTCATTTCTTTGAGAACCTGTCTGATTTGTGATTGGACTTTTTAAAGCTATCTGGATGGTTCAACGTTAGGAACTAGAAGGCATCTTCCTTCTTCTGTTCCTATGGTATCACAATGGACGAAAACGTCTAAGTGAGTTTGATGGCAGACTGCCACTTAAACCTAACCTAACCTATATCAGGTTATAGACCGATTTGAACCGTAGTTAGAGCAGCACTATCTGCAAAACGTTAACCAAATCGGACAAAAATCGTGGCTTTCAGGGGCTCAAGAAGTCAAATCGGGAGATCGGTTTATATAGGATCTATATCAGGTTATAGACAGATTTGAAGCGTACTCGGCACAGTTGTTGCAAGTCATAACGGAACACTATCTGCAAAATTTTATCCAAATCGGACAAAAATTGCGGCTTGCAGGGACTCAAGAAGTCAAATCGGGAGATCGGTTTATATGGGAGCTATATCGAGAAGCTTAGCTGCGAGCTACCGGATGCGCCCACAGGTATCGGATATAGGAAGGAATGCTCCATACGGAGTAGCTGCAATTGCAGTCGCGGAGAATCAGCGGTATCGAGCGGAGAGGCTCAGTGAGAGGCCGGGCGCCACCGGCTCTTGCATTAATACTGAGTGCCTATGATGCTTGATATGACAAGGCGAGTTATTGGCGTCTTTAAATAACCAATGGCCAACTGGCAGCGATCGGTCCTTTAGACCAGAACGAGCTTGTTCACCTATAGGAGCTAGACGAGGATCGCTACCTCCATATGCAAATATGGCTACAACAACAACAAGGATGGATTCCAAGGTGCTGGATATATGCCCTGATTGTAACCTGCGACCACGCGTTACCTGTTTAACTACCCAGCCAGTGCCAATTCGGCTCAGACCCAGATCCCTGTGGACGCACCTCATTTAAGTCGCAGAGTTCGTGGATCTGAATATTCAACGATCGATTCGATTCAATTTTAAGCTCAGTGATAAGGGACTCCTGTTTATAGCCGTGTCCGAACAGCATATCGCAGAGCGACACCTCTTTAAGGAGAAATTTTTATATGGCAAAGTACCTCACAAATGTCACCAACACTGCGAATTCTATTGGAATTTTTGTCGATAGTTAAGTGACTCATTAGCCCCGCAGGGACTTAGCCAGTTGGGGCCGAGTCTCCCCCAAACCCTCCCCTCACAAATTCCTATTTTTCGAATTTTCGCGCGTACACGTATTTATTATTGTTTTATAGTGCTAATATGGGCCCAATGCCTAAAAAATACAATCCTGCTACGTCCCTGTAGTCCCATCAAGGCTTGTGTAACGAAGAACATGGTAAGCTAGGTCGAATAAAGTTCCGTCAAGGCATGTGAGAGAGTGAAATGATGAACATGGTTAGCTTGGTTGTCTGCCTATAGCAGTTCTTCCCGGTTATAGGGGACATGAAACTGGATCCTCTTCTAAAGAACTCCAGAAGGCTCCAATCATTACCTCGCTGGGAATTGATAAAAGGATATCTTCAAATACTATCTCCGACAAGCATAGACCAGTTGGCATAAGACTGAAACATTTTGTGTACCAAATATAGCTGGCCAAAATACAACCATAAGCGCAAAGAGGCCCTGATCACTCTGGATCGATGGTACCTTTCAAGATTTATCGTGGTGCTGACCAGGGGTGCGGAGACTGACCCTCAACTTCGACCATGCTTTGGAGTCTAACTCGGAGACAGAGTATTAAGCCGGTATGCGGTTCGAAGTCGGGCAAGCATGCAAAACTCCAAACCGAACTCCGATTCCGACTTCGACCCCGGGTTCAAGAGAAGTGTTTATTCATACTTGTCTTAAACTTCTTAAGGTCGTATGTAGAAGGAAAGACATTTGGCGGATGTCGAATCCACATTTATACTATTGGATCGAAAAAAAGAGTTTTCCCGGTAATGCAGGGTTCGGTCAACTGGCCAATCGATCACAAACTGGAGTGCGTTGCTTGTGTCCCTGTCGAACCTCAGGGATAAGAAGACATATTTTTGCGGAGCAAACACCTTAGAAGTATCGATAAAACAGCACCACGCTCCAACATTCGATCAGTGCTCAAGAAAAACAATAGAGTTGGATACCCTACCATCGTCGATCAACACCATCGCACTCCTATGAACCCGGTCAAGTAGCTCCAAGGTGGACTTTTTTTGGGTTTAAGGTGGGAAAATGCATTACGCATCTAACGATGACTGTCGCCTCTCGCCGTATGCAGGGCTTGGTCTCTACTGACTAAAAATCCACCTATCTCTCGGATATGTAAACCACCTCGGCACCGCTCTTGCATTATTTCGCCATACGTCTTAGTATTCCTGCGTCCAGGTGGCCTCTCCATATATCAGTCGCTATATCATTGATGTCGCGTCAAGGTCTCTTTTCATTGAACTGAGTATCACTTCGACAAAACTTGTCACAGCTCTCCAGCTATCCTTTCTGCTGCACATCTTCGTTGTTAGGTTTTCCGCTATTTTTTTTACCGATCTGTTCTTCTCGTCGTGCCAGCGTTGACAGCGGAAGACTGTGTGCTCTGCATAGTCCACCACATTTCTGCTTCGTTAATGCAGAATGGTGAGTAGCATTTTCCCATTCTGTGTAGGTGCTTGCGGAAGGATTCGTGTCCAGATATTACCTGCGTCAAGAAGAAGTTTACGTCACCTTTTTTTCTACCTATACATCGTTGTATATGGGGGTTGAGCTTGCCTCGCGTGTCATTATTCCATCTTGACTGCCAAGTGCTCACCAAACTGTTGGATGGAGCGAGCCCAACGTTCTGACAGAAATGCCATCAGATCTTCAGTGGGGTGATTTCTGCTGAACCCATACTGCTGCTGGTCGCTAAAAATATTGTTAGCCTCGATATATCTCACAAGATGGTGAATAAACATGCTCTGCATAACCTTGGAAAACGCGGAGCGTATCGCAATTGGTCGGTTATTCGCAGGGTTGTTCGCCTCGCCCTTCTTGGGGATTGGTGGAACATTCGCAACTTTCCAACACCACGGCAAACTCCAACTCGGTAATATCTGGGACATTAAATCAGATACGCTTTCGATCAAAGGCGGTGGTTGCTTGCTTCCCGGCAAGGAAGACTTTCAAGCAAACATTCTAGGCAGTAGGTTATCCTTATCGACCGGGTCTGTGAATATCCGGTAAACTTTAACTAGAGTCGGGATAGTCGAGTTGCCTTTTACACTTTTTCAAATGACCAAAAGCTCTTACATCCCGTCGGAGGAGCAATAACTTTGTCACGTAGACGTTGTTCGTAAAGAAGTTTTTCGCAAAAAAAAAAGATTTGAAAGTTGAACCACAAACGAAGATTTGGCAGCCCCAACAAATTTTCGAAATACCGCGGTGACAAAAATTTAGAGGTCTGCCAAAAGACGCCCGGAAGACCTAGGACCTTGACGTTTTGCCCCCGATCTCGCTAGCACCGTTCTAAATTTAAAAGAGATATCTCTGCCCATTTGCTAGGGCTGCATATTTTTTACTAGTTTTTTTCGACTTTTCTCCCACTGTGCGTAGTCGGCTTATATTAAATTGTTATACCCTACACCACTACTGTGGTACAGGGTATTATAACTTAGTGAATTAGTTTGTTACACCCAAAAGGAAGAGAGATAGACCCATTCATAACTATACCGATCGACTCAGAATCACTTTCTGATTCGATTTAGTTATGTCCGTCTGTCTGTTTGCCTGGTCTGTCCGTCTGTCCATGTAATTTGTGTACAAACTACAGGTCGCAATTTCATCCGATCCTCTTCAAATTTGGTAGGGGCATGTTTTTTGGCCTAGAGACGAAGCCTATTGAAATTGGAAAAAATCGGTTCAGATTTGGATATAGCTCCCATATATATGTTCGTCCGATTTGCAGTAATCTTATATACAAATCAATTTGTGATTGCTTGTCGGTTTGTTTGTGTGTTCCTTATAGACTCAGAAATGGCTGAACCGATTTTCTTGAAATTTTCACTGATGGTGCATAATGATCCCGTGGTGAAAATAGGGTACTACATTTTTTGATATCTGAAGGGGGAGCGGACCCTCCCCCTTATCCTAATTTTCAGAAACGCCAGATCTCGGAGATTGGTGGTGCGATTTAAGCGAAATTTTGTGTGCTTCCTTATAGCAACCAACAAACAAAAATTTGGTATCCAAATATCGGATGGGGTACCCAGGGGGGGCACCCCACCCCACCAATCACGACAATATGGGACTCCAATGAAAGGTATTTAAGATTAGAAAACATATCTGATATCCAATTGTCGGACCAAATATTTGGGGGACCACCCAAAGCCCCCTAAATCGGACATATTTACCGACCATGGCAATATGGGACTCAAATGAAAGGTATGTGCGAGTTAAATACGAATTTGGTATCCAAATGTGGGACCAAGTTTCTGGAGGTGCACCCCTTCCCCAAAACACCCCCCAAACAGGACTTATTTACTGGCATGACAATATGGGGCTTAAATACAAGGTATTTGAGTGTAAAATACGAATCTGATATCCAGATGTGGGACTTAGTGTTTGAGGGGCCGTCCATCCCCGAGAACATCCCCCAAAGAGGACAAATTTACGACCATAACAATATGGGGCTCAAATGAAAGGTCTTTGGAAGTAAAACACGAATCTGATATCAATGTTCGGGAAAAGTGTTAATGGGGCCACCCCACCCCCATAACAGCACTCAAATGAGAAGTATTTGCCGACTATTGCAATATGAGGCTCAAATAAAAGATATTTTAGAGTAGAACACGAATCTGATATATATTTTCAAAGCCAAGTCACTGAACGGCCACCCCATCCCCCAAACCGGTCATGTTCGCCGACTATGGAAAAATGGAGGGTATTTGGGAGTAGACCATGAATCTGACATCAAAATTCGGGTCCAACTGTCTAGGGGACATCCCACCACCAATAATAACCCACAAGTAGAACGTATTTGCTCACCAAGACAATTTGGCTCTTCAACACAGTGGAGCTCGATATTCATAGTTTTTAGGGCCCATACCCCAAATCGGACATATTTGCTGGCTTTTTCAATAAGGGGTTTAAGTGAATGGTAGTTGAGATTAGAAAACTAATTTTACATCCAATTTTGAGGCCAATGGCAATATGGGGTTCAAATATATGAGAGAATAGAGCACGTTGCTCATATATTTTCAGGGCTTAGTGATTGGGGGACCAACCCACTCCCCAAAACACCCCTAAGTCGGGCATATTTACCGGCCATCTCAATGTGGGGCTTAAATGAAAGGAATTGGGGGGTAGAGCAAGAATTGATACCCACTTTCGAGTCCAATTTTCTGGGGGTCTCACATGGATTCAGATAATTATATTGTTAACCTATTTGTCAAGCGATATACGATTTTCGTAGCATGGTATATCACTAAAAGCTCTTTCATTGTCGAAAATAATTATTCCATGGAAAGTGTTCTATACCTCAAGTAAAAGAAGGCGCAGCGGAGCGGGCCCGGTCCAGCTAGTACTGCAATGAAATGGTCAGTTATAAAACGATTCTCTCGAAATTTGGCAGGAAAGATTTTTTAATGATTCCCAACATTACGAATGAATTTCATCGAAATTGGTTCAGATTTGGATATAGCTCCCATATATGTGATCGTCCGATTTGCCATCTGAAAACACCCGCAGAGGTCCATCAAAATTGGTTCAGAATTGGATATAGCCCCCACATTGTACTTAGGGTAGGTTTAGGGTATTATACAGTTGGCACCGCCCGACTTTTGCCCTTCCTTACTGATTTTCTATTGCTTCAAGATATCGCGAAAAAAGCTATTTTAAGGTGTAGCAAATCTCGTCAAGCCAGCTAGTCTTCTTTAAAAATCTCCAATATTTTTTATTACAAATTAAGGCAAATTTTAAATTTTTACCATTTTTTTTTTTTAAACTTTCTAAACTGGCCTCGTCTTGTGCTTCATCTAAAAAATTATTCAATATTGAGCTTAGAAGATCTTGTCAAGCATCCCGTATTGTCTAGTGGTTAGGATATCCGGCTCTCACCCGGAAGGCCCGGGTTCGATTCCCGGTACGGGAAAATTTTTTAAAACAAACTCAAAGCTGTAATGAGAGTATCCTGTCGGTTTTGTTTAGTTGTTGTTGTTATTGTAGCGATGAAGAACATCATCGGGTCAATCCGGTACGAACAACCGGCTGTGTCATGGGATTGTTTAGTATGGACGATGTCCAAAAAGTAAGCCAACTTTTCAAAGAAAACCAAAGACATACAAGAAAATGTTTACACTCGTCATATTGGCTAAATTTATGACCACTTTCGTTTATACTAAAATAAATTTTAACAATTATTTAAACAGATATTTTTTCTTACAAATCTCTGTGCCTTGAAGCATTCATAATTTATTCTCATTCTATACTTTTGTTTTTTGTTGAATATGACGTAACCACATAAAAATGTTCATCAGTTTGTATACCAATTTGGTCGTTGCTTTTAAGCATCCCGTATTGTCTAGTGGTTAGGATATCCGGCTCTCACCCGGAAGGCCCGGGTTCGATTCCCGGTACGGGAAGTTTTTTTTTAAGCTTGTGGAGAAAAAAATCATGAAATTCACAACTTATGATACAAAAATTATAAGGAATCCATGTTTAAGCAAAAATTTGGAAAATTTTCAAAAAAAAAACTTCAAACCGAACGCTTAAAACATATCGGATTTTATGCACCTTATTTTACCATCCCGTATTGTCTAGTGGTTAGGATATCCGGCTCTCACCCGGAAGGCCCGGGTTCGATTCCCGGTACGGGAAACTAACTTTTTGCAGAAAATAATATTATTTGTTTTTTTTTTTTGGTATTGATATCGTTTGTTAATGCATATGCCTCGCCTTATGATGTGGTTTCTGAAATATTTCATACATTGTAGATAGTGCTGCTCACTTTCACTTTCGATTTGACTATCTCATATTGTGTAGTGGTTAAAACATCTGACGCTTGTTGTGATAATATTAAGGCGCTGAATTTTTTTTCAACAAATTATTATATTGAAATATATTCTTTAAATAAACAATTTGGTGCTGGTTTTGACTATCCCGTATTGTCTAGTGGTTAGGATATCCGGCTCTCACCCGGAAGGCCCGGGTTCGATTCCCGGTACGGGAAATCTTTTTTCAAGCAAACAAATATAGAAGAGGCTACTGCAACTTCCCAATCTACATTTGATATAAAGTAAAGAACCAGAATATGGAATGAACTGTAATAGCCGGCGTCCAAGGCTTTTTAAAAATGAAAGAACTTGAAATAAATTAGAAAAAAAACCATTGACCCAGAAGTCATAAAAGATTAGCAGGGGCTATGACGGCATTTCCAATTTTCCATAACAATTTTACGTCTTAAAATTGGACAAAGGTGCAATTTTCTTTTCTGTCAATCAATAATGTTGCTTAATATATAATCGAAATTTAGCACTGAGTTGTCCTATCCCGTATTGTCTAGTGGTTAGGATATCCGGCTCTCACCCGGAAGGCCCGGGTTCGATTCCCGGTACGGGAAAGTTTTTGTTGATTGAAATATGAAATAAATGTTCATACTTTCGGTTACATTTAAGTAAATAATACAGCAAAGAAACGTTCCAGAGGTGAATTGTTGGAGTAAACGATGTGATTTGGTACCTGGTAAGAGTACTGTACCAGTATAGCTGGACGTACAATATACCTAGTAAAAGAGTGTACTTAGACCTCTATGACCAGTTCTTTAGAACATATCGCGTTAAAATGCAACTTACAACGCCTCGATATAGGTCGTAGTCAAAATGACAACGTAAGTCCTAGTTCTTTAGAAAATATCACGTTATGATGCAACTTAGAGCGCCCATCTGTAAGGCGCTGTAAGACGCTTAGACCCATATCTATGGGTCTTAGTCAAAATGACGACGTCAGGTATGAAAAAAAAAATAAGAACGACTTTCCAGCGTTAACAATTATGTTAAAACTTGCCGAATTGGCCTCGCCTCGTGCTTCATTTAAAACAAGCAAGGACGAACCAGAGTCGGGCGAAACCGACCTTTTGATACCCTACACCACATTGGAGATGCAGGCTAATTCATCGAATTTAAAATTTGCTTAAATTTGATTTATTGAAAAGACCGATTGATAAATGGGTTAGCAAAAGGGAGATGCATATAGATGGAAGCTATATCTAAAACTGAACAAATTTCTATGAAATTCACCAGTCATCAGAAGAGTTATATGAGAAACCTTCGCGCCAAATTTTGTGAAGATCTGTTAACAAATTACTAAATTATTGAGTATTATTCAAAATCGGACGAACATATATATGGGAGCTAAATCTAAATCTGAACCGATTTCTATTCAGTAGCAATACCGGGATTCATAAAGGAATCCTTTGTGCCAATTTTCATGTGAATCGGTTAACAACTGACCATATTATTGTAAAACTAGTCAAAATGGGACGAACATATATATGGGAGCTATATCAAAATCTTAACCGATTTCTATGAAATTCACCAATAATATCGAGACTTATAAGAAAACCACTCGTGCAATATTTCATGAGAATCGGTTTTCAAATAACGATATAATTGCAATTTTAGCCCAAATCGGACGAACATATATATGGGAGCTATATCCAAATCCAAACCGATTTCTATAAAATTCACCATTAATATCGAGACTTATAAGAGAATCACTCGTGCAATATTTCATGAGAATCAGTTTACAAATAACGATATAATTGCAATTTTAGCCCAAATCGGACGAACTTATATATGGGAGCTGTAACTAAATCTGAGCCGATTTCTATGAAACTCACCAGTCGAGGCTTATAAGAGAACCCCTCGTATCAGATTTTGTGAAAATCGGTTTACAAATAACGATATAATTGAAATTTTAATTCAAATCGGATATATATGTATGGAAGCTATATCCAAATCTGAACCGATTTTTTTAAATTTCAAATGGCTTTGTCTCTAGAGCCAAGAAAATGCTTGTGCCAAATTTAAAGATGATCGGATGAAAATTGCGAACTGTACTTTGTACACAAATCAACGTGGACAGACGGACATAGCTAAATAAAATCAGGAATTGATTCTGAGTCGATCGGTATACTCATCAATGGGTCTATCTCTCTTCCTTCTGTGGGTTATAAACAAATTCACTAAGTTATAATACCCTGTACCACAGTAGTGGTGTAGGATATAAAAATTATTCAATATTATGCTTAGAAGATCTTGTTAAGCATCCCGTATTGTCTAGTGGTTAGGATATCCGGCTCTCACCCGGAAGGCCCGGGTTCGATTCCCGGTACGGGAAAATTTTTTTATAATAAAGTAAAATCATAGCAGTACTAAGATTATCATGTCTGTTTTGATTAGTATATAGGATGTCCAAAAAGTACAATATCCGTGATAAAAGAAGGTACGTAAGCTTCAATGACGATATGTCCAGTCCTAGTTCTTTAGAATATATCGCATAATGTGGTGCGTATGAAACTAACATACTACGATTTAATAAAAGTGGGCATATGTACATGTTTTCTAAAAAGCCAGGCCGCCACGTCGCAAAAGTCCTCCTGATATTGGAAATGCTCTCGAAGCCACCTACGAGGCATTACAATGTTAGCAATTTATGTGCAGAGACCGGGCCGTGATTAGGGTTTAGATTTTCCACCAATTTTGCATTACCGCCATTGTATGGGAGCTCATCCTTAGGAGCTCATCCTTACAAGATTCGTTTGACATTTGTCGTGATGGGCTTCCATACGCATCCAGACTCAATTAAGAAAGCTAGCGGCGTGGACGATTCCACCAAAGATGCTTCCGCAGCAGCTATGGTCATAGTTTCTCTTATGCCGCTAGAGTCCATCATAAGCCTAAACCAGTCGAATAGCCATATCAAGCAGGTATTGTGGGGTCTCGTCTGGGAGAATTCATTTTTATACCCATTCCAGTCATTCCGTTTGTAACACCTCGCAATATTCGCCTAAGACTCCGTCACGACGTTCTGAGTTGATCTAGCCATTTCCGTCCGTCCGCCTGTCAAAATCACGATAGCGATCGAACGCGTAAAGCTAGCCGCTTGAAATTTTGTACGTCATTGCGGATTGCAAATGGGCCATATCGGTTCAGATTTATTTAGATATAGCTCCCATATAAAACGATGTTCCGATTTGACTTCTTGAGCCCTTACAAGGCGCAATTTGGCTGAAATTTTGCACGTAGTGTTGGGTTATGACTTCCAGCAACTGTGAGAGGTACGGTCTATGACCTGATATAGCACCCATATAAACCGACTGGGTTATGACTTCCAGCAACTGTGAGAGGTACGGTCTATGACCTGATAGAGCTCCCATATAAACCGATCTCCCGATTTGACTCCTTGAGCCCTAAGAAACCGCAATTTTTGCCCTAATTTGCTGAAATTTAGCATGTTGTGGTCTTTTAAGACTTTAAATAACTATGCCAAGTACGGTACGAATCGGTCTATAACCAGATATAGCTACCATATAAACCGATCTTTCGATTTCACTACTTAAGCTCCTGGAAACTGCAATTCGTCTGAAATTTTGCATGTAGTGTTCTCTTATAACTTCCAACAACTGTACCAAGAACGGTCTAAATCAGTCTATAACCTGATATAGTTCCCATAAAAACCGATCTCCCGATTTGACTTCTTGATCCCCTGTAAGCCGCAATTTTTGTCCGATTTGTCTGCATGTGGTGTTCTGCAAAGACTTCCAACAACTGCGTCATGTGCGGTTGGAATTGGTCTATAACCTGATATAGCTCCCATATAAACCGATCTCACGATTTGACTTCTTGAGCCCTTACAATTAGCAATTTTTGTTCAATTTGGCTGAAATTGAGCATGTAATGTTTTGTTATGACTTTCAACAACTATGCCATGCACGGTCCAAATCGGCCTATAACCTTATATAGCGCCCATATAATCCGGACTCCCGATTTGACTTTTTGATCACCTGGAAGCCGCAATTTTTGTCCGATTTTGCGGAAATTTTGCATGCGATGTTCTGTTACGACTCCCAACAACTGCGCCAAATACGGTCCAAACCAGCCTATAACCTTATATAGCTTCCATGTAAACCGTTCTTTCGATCATCGTTGTTCGGTTCCTAGAAGCTTTAATTTTTGTTGGTTTCACAGAAGTTTGGTATGTAGAATAAAGTTATGCACTATGCATAACTAAATTAATTTTTTTTATAAATTTTTTGCAGAATCCATGGTGGTGGGTTCCCAAAATTCGGACCGGCCGAACATAGCACGCTTTTACTTGTTTTTATTTTGCATCTATACCATTCGGTATTGTTTTTGTACCATATGGTACTGCTTTACTGTCAATACCGTATGGTACTGAAATGAGCATGCTTGTTATCAACTTTTCTCTGGGTGTTCAGCCATCTCGTTGAGAGATCTGCGACAGTCAAGGACTGCTATCGAGTTCAGAAATACGTTCTCCAGGGATTTAATGGCTGCCTCAGATGATATTTATGCCATACCTCTTTAGGACATCATATCTTAGCCATTCCAACACTTCTTTTATTGCAAGGATCTTCGTTAAAAACACACTACAGTGGGCGAGTAATCTTCTCGACGAGCACTGTGACGAGCACTAGTTCTTTATTTCTTTCTGGTCGTCTTTCCGCATAGAAGTCTATGTAACTTCTACTACCAGGGATATCGTAGTTCAAATCGGTCGTGCCAGGAGTACAGTACAGTACGTTTTATCAAAAAACGCCTCAGGCAATGTGTAATCCACACTGCCCATAACATCGAGTATTGTATCAAGGACACTGTGTTATCCGTAGCCGCCATATGACCAAAGAGAAAGCTGCCTAAGCTTCAAAGCGGTGTCGTCCTCCGTGCGGCTGGGATGCTCAAACAAGCCATACATTAGATCCGATTGAGTATGGAACAGTAGTTGGACTTTTGAAGCGTCGTCCACCAGGCTACAACACCATATAGCATTATAGGTCCGACAACCGTAGTATACACCCAGTGCACGATACGCGGTTTAAACATCCCAACTTTTGCCAATGGCTTTCTTGCAGGTACATAGGGCAAGAGTTGTCTTTCTTGCCCTTTCCAAAATGTTTTTCTATTTCCTGTTCAGCAAACCACCCAGGCATTTTGCGCTTTCTATAAATGAAACATTCTCTCACAGGTGCCACTGTGGGTAACTAAAAAATATTAATAAATCTTTCCGATAATTTGAACTCAATATTTTACAATTTTAGTGGTCAAACAACAAATTAACTTAAAATAATTAAATTTTTTAAGTCCATAAAGAGATTTGAATACAAATTTGTATACATACATCATAATTTAAATCGCATTTGTTTGACAACATATTTATTGCAAATCATATTCAAACTGCAATTCTGGTTTTAAAATTCAATTCCGAATTGCAAATTTTGGAATGAATGACAGCTCCGTAAGTGTTCTCTATTATCTGATCAAGTTTTAAGTCAATCATATGAAAATTTAACTACCATTTGGTCATTCAAATGAGTTGATATGGCAATTTTCATTTTTTCTTAATATTTTGTTTATTATTTATGACGGCGTTTAGAAATATAAAGTGAAAAATGTAAACGTAAAATATAATAGGCGAGTCGAAAATGTCAAACAAGTTTCCATAAATAAGCTTAAATGGTTTTTTTCATGCATTTTTCATTTTGTGATGCAGGAAAAATAGTCACTAAGGAAAACAAATCTTATTAAATGTCCATCAAATGAAGGTTGTAAATATGTATAAAAATCTTTTTTTTGTTCATAAGTATTACGAAAAAAATATTATACGAGGGCGTTATCTAAAATAAGTTGGAATAAACTTATCATAGGCAAGGTGTATCTGAGTAATTGATACTCGTTTGATATCAAAACTTGGGTTCAAGTACCCAAGTGCTAGATGGCGCTTTAACTCCAAAAATTACCTCAAATTGGTTAATAGGCCCATCATGTCATGGGACTCAAATGAGTTGAGAGTAGACAACGAATCAGATATCCAATTTTGGGGCCAAGTGTTTGGGGGTCCAAACACCCCTAAATCGACAATGGCAATATGGGGCTCAAAATTAAAGATATTTGGAATTAGAGCATGAATTTGATATGCCTATTTAAGGCAAAATATCTGAGGGGCCATCCCAAACCCAAAAAGAATTCCTTATTACCCTAATTTGCAAAAACACAAATTCAATTTCAAGCATGCAAGTTACATAAGAGCGCAGAAACATTTATTTTTACACTATTATGTAACTTAAAATCAAAAATTTGGCATCCATTGTTCAGTTGGAGTGCCTAGTGTTTCTAGCGCCCCCTCTACATGGCAGATATACCGAAATATAGACCACCTTAAACATACTCGGTACGAATGTCGAACGGACGAACGCAACTCATTGTGCTTAATTTCAGAGAAATTTGTTAATAAATTCAACTTTTATGCGCCTAAAACCTAAGATGAGTACATATGGCAGCTATATCCAAATTTGGACCGATGCGGGCCGTGTTATACTTAATTATAGCAAAATCGGACAATAATTGAGCCTTTATGGCCCTAAAACCTTTAATCAAGAGAGATCGGTTTATATGGCAGCTATATCCAAATTTGAATCGATCTAAGACGAATTGAACAAGGATGCCGAGAGATCTAACTGTCCCAAATTTCAGCGAAATTGGACAATGAATGCGTTTTTTATTGGCCCAAGACCCTAAATCGGGAGATCGGTACACATGGCAGCTATATCCAAATGTAGTCCGATCTAAAACATATTTAGGCTAGATGGCGGGAGGTTTACAACACTCACTAATTCAAATTTCAGCGAAATCGGATAATAAATAAAGCTATTATGGGGCTTTAGAACCTTCATCGGCAAACCTGTCTATATGGCAGCTATATCTAAATATATTCAACAACAACTTCAATAGTTGGTATAAAAAAATTCAATTTCAATAACGGTTCATCGATTTTACACGTCAGAAATCGAATCTTAATTATGAAACATTACAGCAAAGCCTATTTTTTTCTCTAAAAAAATAAATTTTTTTATAATCGAAAAAAGTCGAAAAGTTGATTTTTTGATAATCGAAAAAGTCGAATTTTTGATAATCAAACAAGTAAAAGCATGCTTACTTTGGCCGGGCCGAATCTTGGGAACCCACCACCATGGGTTCTGCTAAAATGTGGGAGCTGTATATAGTTACAGACCGAATTGGACCGTACTTGCGGCAGTTGTAGAGAGTTATAACAGAACACTATATGCAAAATTTCCGCCAAATCGGACAAAAATTGAGGCTTCCAGGGGCTCAGGAAGTCAAATCGGGAGATTGGTTCATATGGGAGCTATATCATGTTCTTGACCGATTTAAACCATACTTAGCACAGTTGTTGGGAGTCATAACAGAACACCATGTACAAAATTTCAGCTAAATCGGATGAAAATTGCGCCTTCCAGGGCTCAGGAAGTCAAATCGGAAGATCAGTTTATATGGGAGCTTTATAAGATTATAGACCGATTTGAACTGTACTTGTACATATCGATCTCCTGATATGAACTTCTCATATTCGCTTGAGATATAGGTGATGAAAAATTAACAATAGTATCGAAACTATCGATATTTATTATAAGAAATATCGAATGTTGCGATTATCGATAGTGTGCCAGCTCTAGTGCCAGCCCATTATGTAACCTAGGAACTCATCAACCTTTACGTCACAGTAATTGAAGATAACCGGGAGCAAAACTTCTATGCTTAACTCACATATTGGGTTTTTTTTGTAATTTTATAACTAAAAAACAAATTTTAATTGAATGATTTTAACGATTTTATTTCTATGCTAGGACCATATGACATCCCTTCCAGCTTCATCAACGGCAGTGAAATGCCAAGAAGATCTATAATATATATTTTTTATTTTATTTTGCAATGGGTTTATGTTTGCTAATATTGCTTAAATAAAAGAAAGAAAAATCTCACATTCAGTAAAAATAAATTTCCCGTACCGGGAATCGAACCCGGGCCTTCCGGGTGAGAGCCGGATATCCTAACCACTAGACAATACGGGATACTTTACGAAGCAAGCTCACTTGCTATTTGAACAGCTTCTATGACGCATACCGCAACTAAATTTATGGCCTTTCAAACAGTGAGTGAGTGAGACCGACGCACACACACACACACCACATTAAAATAGAAAACGAGCAAGAGGGTTGCTTAAAATAGAAAAAAAAAACAAATTTTGTTCGCACACAGCGCGCAAACACATTTCACTTAACCCATAAGCCATAGAAAAAACAACCACAGCAGCAATGTGTGAGTCAAGTGGTGTGTTACCTCAAAGCAATACTCATAACATGCTTCTGCCGACAGCGCATCAACAGTCAGGATGGCCGAGTGGTCTAAGGCGCTGCGTTCAGGTCGCAGTCTACTCTGTAGGCGTGGGTTCAAATCCCACTTCTGACAAACCTTATTTTCTTAAATTTTTTTTTTTTTCATTTAATTTTAATTTTTCATTCATAAAACAAAAATGAATCTTGCTATATGTAATCATTGTTTTTATACGACATTCATTCATGTGCCGCATTATACAGCATTGACTTGTATAGTATTGAATGAAAAGGTTATCTCAATGAGTCATTATCAAAACAAGCACATTGACAATAATTATTAATGAAAACAAAATTATAGATCGAAAAATAAACAAATTGCTTTGGATTGTAAGTGAAAAGTATAACATTTAACAATAATCAAAAACAAAAACAAAAACAAAATATTAACAATTAAATAAAAATAGAATAAAAATAATAAACAAAAAAATTATAAGATGAGCAACAGAGACAAACATATGGAGGACACTGTGTTTCAACCAAGAAAGTATTTAAAGGAAAATGAGGACTTATTAATTTTAACGACAGACAAGGGAGGAAAGACAGTGGCTTTGCACAAAGATGACTACGAGAATGAGTTGAGGGCAATATTACACGACATATGTATCAGACGCGGCAGATACACTGAAGACTCTGAATTCCTTCTACAAATTCATCCAATTCACGAAGGAAGAGGTATATGAAGGCTAACTACCTTATTTGGACTCGGTAGTTTATAGACATGGCAAGCTGAAAGTAGATTGGTATCTAAAATCGACGGCCTCTGGAAAATTGATAGAGATTCAGACTTGTATTCAGAGAACGAGAGGAACATAAAGGAAACTCTTAGGGCTAACGACATCTTAGACATCCAGCGAACTGCTCAAATACAAACACCATGCCTATGTCAAGGGAAGGTCAGTGGAGACTGCCCTGCACGAGGTTGTGCAAAAAATAGAAGAATCCTTCGATGCCAAAACGTACACACTGGCGGTATGCATTGACATCGAAGGGGCTTTTAACAATGTGCGGACCGACACACTGATCCAATCCTTAGAACACTATCGGGTGGACCCGGTCCTTAGGAACTAAGGAACAGGTGGTGAAATCGTGTGTCCCATGGCATAAATATAAGAGAGAAATTGGCACAGGGCACGCCACAGGGGGGCAATTTTTCCCCACTCCTATGGGTGACCACCATAAATGACATATTATGGATGCTGACTGAGGAGGGATTTGAACCCGTCTGCTACGCAGACGATGTTATGATACTTCCAAGGGGTAAAGATACGAACGAGCTATGCAGAAGGGCCGAAAGGGCATAGACTGGGCTAGACCCAGAGGTCTATATATTAACCCAGAGAAGACTGAAATATGCCTGTTCACGAGGAAGACGAAGGTGGGCCAATTTAACGCACCACGTTTCCTCAAAAGACGATTTCAATATCTGACAAGGTCAAATATTTAGGTGTGATCTTGGACAGGAAACTAAATTGGAAGTGTCACATTCAGGAGCGTACTGAGAAGGCTCACCGATGTTGGGCACTATGTAGACGGTCTGTAGGCTCGAAATGGGTCCTGAATCCGAGTATAATCCACTGGCTCTACAGGAGCGTGATAAGACCAATATTTACTTACGCCTCAGTAGTTTGGTGGACTACTATGGAGAAAAAGTGCAACATAAGGACCATACAACAGGTTTAGAGAACATGTTGTCTTGGCATAGGCGGAGCGATGAGGACCACGCCCACTAGGCACTGGAGACTATTCTAGATATCCGACCCATAGACATACAGATTAAGTGTGAGGCAGCCACTGCGTCTATGAGACTTAAGGCGATGGGAGAATGAATTGAGGATGGGAGCAGCTTATACCATCGCGGTATAATCGAGGCGACGATAGGAAACCTGGAAGGAAGGGAAGAGGTTTCCGATCGGATACCTGAGATGAACCTTGAAGTCGAATGCGAGGCACTTCTGCCATCGGCACAGTCTTGGATTGACGGAACCCATCTGCGGGATCATGTTACACGTTTGGATCAAAGCTAGAGGACAGAGTGGGCCTGGAGGTTTACATTGAGAACCCAGGGACTGAGATCTGTTTCAGACTGCCTGACCATAATAGGGTCTTGGAGGCGGAGATCCGGTTGATCACGGAATGCTTGAAGTGCTGTGGTGCAATAGCGAGGACGTCGATTGTGAACATTTTTACCGACAGTAAAATTGCCATAAGGGCAATAACAACCAGGACGGTAAGGTCATGAACAGTTTTGCAGTATAAGAAGGAGATGAGAATGGGAAAATCCGCATCGTTTGGGTGCCGGGCCATAACGGATTAAGGGGAAATAAAAGGGCGGGCGATTTGGCAATGAAGGCCAGAGGACTGCCGTCAATAAACTTGGTTAACATGAAGCCTTTCGGGTCGACATAGTCCGAGTTAAGAGAGTGGGCGACGAATGCGCATGCAACATTGTGGAACAACGAAATGGTCGGTAGGACGGCGACAATCCTATGGGGGGATCCAGATCGTGAGAAGACGAGGCTATTACTGAAAGGAAGCAAGAAGGAGGTCAGTATAGCTATTGGTATCATAACGGGACACATAGGACTACGAGCTCGCTTATGTAAAATCGTTGCGGCAAGTTATAGCATGTGTAGGGCATGCGGGGAAGATGATGAGATGTTGGAGCATTTCTGTTGTCATTGCCCGGCTTAATATCTGCATTCTCTTTTCAATTTGAACAATTGAACAATTAATACATATTTATACATTTGTACAATTAATACATTTGAACAATTAATACACTATTAAGCAAAGCTAAGCAAGGTCTTGGGAAAATCATTGACGGAGAGCAGAATACAGAAGGAAAAATTTACGAATCACTGACATACAAGCAAGGATTCTCCGAAAGATTTGGCAAATCAAATCTATACGACAAGGACAAATACTAACTAGCGTTAAGAACAAGTAGAACTATAAACGTATTATTCAGCAAGACAAAAAGCTAGCAGGTTGACATTTTGCACAGATACTTAATATTGATGTAGGTCGTTGGGGATTGCAAATGGGCCATATCGGTTTAGATTTGGATATAACTCCCATATAAGCCGATCTCCCGATTTGATTTCTTGAGCCTCTGGAAGACGCAATTTTTGTTCGATGTAGCTGAAATTTTGTACATAGTATTCTGTTATGACTCTCAACGACTGTGCCGAGGACCGTTCAAATCGGTCAAAAACCTGATATAGCTCAAATATAAACCGTTGACTTCTTGAGCCCCTGGAAGCCAAAATATTCATCCGATTTGGCTGAAATTTCACATGTAGTGTTCTGTTGTGACTTGCAACAACTGCGCCAAGTACGGTTTAAATCGGTTTATCACCTGATATAGCTCCCAAATAAACTGATCTCCCGATTTGACTTCTTAAGCCCTAACAAGACGCAATTTTTGTTCGATTTGGCTGAAATTTTGCACATAGTGTTCTGTTACGACTTCCAAGAACTGTGCTAAGTATGGTTGAAATCGGTCGATAACCTGATATAGCTGCCATATATACTGATCGTTGATCTTGACTTCTTTGGCCACTAGAGGACGCAATTCTCATCCGATTTGGCTGAAATTTTGCAAGAAGTGTTTTGTTATGACTTCCAATAACTGTGCTAAGTATGGTTCAAATCGGTCCATAACCTGATATAGCTGCCACATATATCAATCTTGCATCTTGAATTCTTGAGCCAATAGAGCGCGCCATTCTCATCGGATTTGACTGATATTTTGAACGAAGTTGTTTGTAATGACTTCCAACAACTGTGCTAAGCATGCTTCAAGTCGGTTGATAACCTGATATAGCTACCATATAAACCGATCTGGGATCTTGACTTCTTGAGCCAATAGAGGGCGCTATTCTCATCCGATTTGGCTGATATTTTGAACGAAGTTGTTTGTAATGACTTCCAACAACTGTGCTGAGTATGCTTCAAGTCGGTTGATAACCTGATATAGCTGCCATATAAACCGACCTGGGATCTTGACTTCTTAAGCCTCTAGAGGCCATAATTCTTATCCGATTTTGCTGAAATTCGGCATGACGTGTTTTGTTATGACTTCCAACAATTTTGATAATCATGGTTCAAATCGATCCATAACCTGATATAGCTGCCATATAAACCGGTCTTGGTTCTTGTCTTCTTGAGCCACTAGAGGACCCAATTCTTATCCGATTTGGATGAAATTTAGAATGACCTGTTTTGTTATGACTTCCAATAAATGTGTTTAATATGGTTCATATCGATCCATAACCTGTTATATCTGCCATATAAACCGATCTGGGATCTCGACTTCTTGAGCCCCTACGGCTATCCGAATGGACTGAAATATGACCCAATGACTACTACTATGGTCCTCAACATTCAATTGACTTATGGTCCGAATAGGACTATAACTTGATATATCTCCAATAACATAACAATTCTTATTCATTAATCCGTGTTTACCTAAATAGAGATACCGCGCAAAGAACTCGACAAATGCGACCCATGGTGGAAGGTATGTAGGACTCGGCCCGGCCGAACTTAGCTCGCTCTTACTGTTTTACATTAACCTATACACTCGTATATGATGCCAAAGATAGAAGGCTAAGGGTCATCCACCAATAAAACTTTTCGCAATTGGAAACTGAAATTGTGCCTTTTTCTTTATTTTATTTGGGCCTGCTTATCGCCAGGCTCAAACTGATGCGAACCTTAGCTGCAACAAGGTAATGATCCGAATCTATCGGACGTTATCTCGTGTAGGCTAAATTTTTCAACTGAAGGACCAAAGACATTAAAATCTCCCAAAACGATTTTAACATCATGGGTGAGGCAGAGATCGTATTCCCTCTCATAGAAGATATCCTTGGTCTGCTTGTTTTGTTTTCTGCCCTGGTTATTCGAAGGTGCCAATAACTCGAGTATCAATGGTACTCAGTATTTAAGTAAAAGACAGTGCCACCTGCTGACATCGCTGACTATCCGCGTCAGCTACTTCGCATTAATACGAAGCTTTCCATTATTCGCAACCTGTGGACGCGGGAAGCTTAGCTGTGGACTCAGCTAAGCTTCCCTGATAACTATGAACACCACACAATTCGGGGTTCAAAGTTCAAGGCTGTGTGGTGCACACATAGTTATCTCGTGTCGGCTGGCCATTGGGATGGTACAACCACCGTTGAAAATGCTTCTGATGTTCTTGCCAGGATTCGAACCCAGGTGTTTAGCGGCAAAGGCAGACATGCTAACCTCTTCGCCACGTTGGCTGCCGTGCATTAGACTCCTACAAATCCTTCCCCAATATGGTGCAGATTGGACCATATTTGGATAACGCTATTATATAGACCGATCTCCGATCTTTACTAAAATATATATCTATAGTGGTAGGTTTCCAAAGTTCGAGCCGGCCGTACTAAATTTCGTTTTTACATGATTTTCTAGAAATATGATCAAGAAAAATTCACCACCATTTCAAATTCAATACAAAATTAATAAGGTCAGCTTCATAGTTATCTGCTGAACCTATCTAGGCCATCAATCATTGTCGTAGGACTTGTCCAAAGTGACTTGAACTGCTGATGTAATGAAATTAAAATAAAATTGGCATTTGTGCAAATATCGCTGGACAATTGCAATTAATTAAGAAAACAAGCAGTAAATCATTTTACAATGTTTGTCAAGAATTATTGAACGTTTTATTGCTTTTTGTTCAACAGCAAAATCAGGGTGGAACACAGTTTCTAATTCAGTGTAAAGTTATTTGTCTCAAAAGTCTCTTGTAAGGCATTTAACTATGGAGTTCATTAACGATGGCTTATATGGAAATATTTCGGACCTAACATATTCAGCCATTAATTAGAGCCATGTTTGTTTTGTACTACACTTTGGCCTTATATGTCGAAATGTGTTTTAGATTTTCTTATTAGTTATTGTGTTTTTTGTTTATTTTTTAATAACAAAGGGTAACATTTTGGGTGATGGAAGAAAAATAAGACTAAGTAGAGAGTCCAATTTTAGCCAATTTGGTAGAATGTCACTTGATAGCATAGGACCCACTTTATAGGGGAACATTTCTTTAAATTGAAGAAATATTTCAAACAAACAAACAAAAACTTTTTCCAGAAAAGAAAAAAAAGATCTTGGCGAACTTTTGAAATTTTCACAGATTATGTAGGTGGGTGTGGAAGGAAAGCTATATAATTTTCGATGTCTAAAGTGGGGATGGACCCTCCCGTTTAAATATATTTTATGAAAATGTCATATTCCGGTGAAAGGATAACAACTTTTCGCGAATTCTTCTTTATAGCCTTAGAGTTAACCAAAAACAGTAATGAGATATCCAAATTTGAGTCAAGTAACAGAGGGGAGCGCCCCACCCCAAAACGGACAAGTGGGCCTTTTGGGACCGGTCTACACTAATAAGAAGTATTTGTGCAAAATTTCAAGCGCCTAGCTTTACTCCTTCGAAAAATAGCGTGATTTCGATTAAAATTTTGGCGAACTATTGAAATTTTCAAAGATTCTGTATCTGGAAGGAAGGCTATATAATTTTCAATGTCTAAAGTTGGGTTACACCCTCCCACTTGTCAAAATTTTTCAAAATGCCATAATCCTGGGATGGGTGAACTACTTTTAGCGAATTTGTCTTATAAGCCTTATAGTTGCCCAACAGTAAACTGATATCCACATTTGACTCAAGTATCTGAGGTGAACGCCCCTCCCCAAGCCTCCAAAACGGACACGTTGGCCGATTGGGACAATATGGGTCTTAAATAAAAGGTGATTAGGAGTAGACAACGAAACTGATTTCAGAATTTCGGCTAAGTACTAAAAAGCCCCCTAAGTGGACATGTGGAGTCATAAAAATGCTATTAGACCAAAAAATAGGGTATTGAGGAGCAGAATATGAAGCTGGCTATTAAATGGGGGGAAAGTCGCTAGATTAGCGTCTCTAGATAAGCGTCTCTAGATAAGCCAAATTCCCCCAAACCCCTCTTAACAATATAAGACTACAATTTAAAATATTTCGAATGAGAGTAACCACCGTATCCGAAAGAAGTTGAAATACAAATGAACCAAATTCGGAAGGCTGGAAAATTTAGGTGGCAAGATATTTGGACTCCCCAAACAGAGAAGACATTGACGGCAATGTCAATAGGACGATCGATCATTTGAAGATACAATAGTTGTGCATCCGTTTTGAAAACGGTCATCAGCCCAAAAAAACCCTTGGATTACTGGAAAGATTCGCAACTTTGGGAAGGAGATCCGCAGATTTTATAACAGGGCAACACGTAAAAGAGTTAGGCAGATTAAATTAGGATGTGTATTACCCACGGCTCAAGGAATACAATTGGATGACCAGAGCGGCGATATGTTACTGCTGGAAACTATTCAGTGCACAGGTCTAAGTTCGGCCGGCCGAATCTTATAAACTCTCCACCATGGATCGCATTGGTCAAGTTCTTTGTCCGGTATCACTTAACAGTCAAACAAAAGATAATCTATAAGAAGTGCCATGTTTTTAGAGCATTATCAGATTATAGAACAATTCAAACCATATTTGGCACATAGGGAAAGTCACTGCGCCAAATCAGATAAGAATTACGTCCTCAGAGGCTCAAAAAGTAAAATCGGGAGAGCGGTTTGTATGGGAGCTAGGAAGGAAGCCTTGAGCAGCTCCAATCACTTAAGTCCTCCAAAACTGGTGGAAAATTTCGGCATTACTACAGAAGGAGGTGTATTACCTTCATATAGCCGCTATGCAAACGATTAAGGAACGCGGCAAACTTCCGAATACATCAACGACTGCTGTACGATGCAAATTTAAGATCAATGATAAGGGACTACCTCCACCATAGGATGGGGGTACACATATAGTCATTGCGTTTTAAATGGGGACCCCCGTTGAGTTGGTATGTTGGCAATTGGTAGTTATGGTAGTTATTGTGGCCGTTTGATAGTTATGAGCCAAGTTTACAGGTCTGCCATTAGTGGCCTACTGCCCATAATCGCCTGGTTCTAGGAGACTTTAATGCGCATCACTTTTCATGGCCTCCCCTAGGTAACGATCAGCGAAGCAAAGCTTTGGCAGAGCAGATTGAGGGCTCCACGATTTCCATGTTTTCCACGATGAATGAGAATGCCCTCACTAAGATAACTAGGAAGTGCAGTAACTCTCCAGTCATTTTATTACATTCCCTGATCTCCCGAGTGATGTAACCTGGCAAGCCGTCATTTCATTGGGATCAGATCGACCGACCACTTGACTTTATAACCTCTGAGCGCCGGACCCTGAAGAAGGCCGATTTGGTCGGCTACAGAGAGTACACGAATCGTCGAACTTACTCCCCCTCAAATGTGTTAGTTGGCTTCAGGAAATTCCGATACATCATTAACGCAACAGCTGTTCGCTTAATACCAGCCGATCGAATACCCCAAGTGCGACCCAATTTCCCGGCGCAGGCAGTGGTACTCGCAGACGAGCTTGATGGAATTCGTTGCACGGACCCTACTAACGCCAGAATCAGCCAGCTGAATGTGGAAACAAACAGAGTAGTGAACCTCGGTAGAAGGGACGACAAGCCCTCAGATAGTTCTGGCAACATAACCATGACTGATCCGAAGAGATGCATCAGGTTGTTTACCTTCAATTTATTGTGCATCCCGAGAGTAACAGGGTTGGGAGGAGAGCCATTCTTCGCATATGTGGTCTCCGAACCAATGGACAGCCATCACAATTTACTGTGGGCGAAGTTACAAATGTCATCCGTGGCGCCAAGTCATTTAATGCGTTGGGCCCCGACGGAATCTCTATCCTAATGCTGAACAATTTATATCTACCTGGAGTCGAGTACCTTACAACTGTCCTCAATCTGTCTTTGAAGACTCTTATAGTACCCGATGTCTGGAAGATGCGCAGAGTGATTTCAGTAGCGATACTACAGCCTGGAAAGGACCCAAGTAAGGGCGAGTCGAACAAACGGATCTCCATTCTCTCACCAGTAGCCAAGACGCTTGAGGGACTACTCCTCCCGAGCCACGTTGGAGAATTTCCACTCGCCGTGGGACTACCCCTGCCGCTAGAGGGACTACCCCTCCCGAACCTCGTTGGAGAATTTCCATTCGCCGAGCATTAGCATGGATTTCGAAAACTGCATTGCATGCCATTTTCGCAAACATTTGACGTGGTTTCACACGGCCCAGGCCGTGTGATAGGATGGTCCTCGTGCAACTGGACCTATCGAAGGCATTCGACATGGCTGACCATGCCCGAACTATTTGAGCACAGCGCCAACACGTCCCCCCAGCCAGGCCTGAAACTTTGAGTCGTGAATTATCTGCGTGATCGCCAGTCATTTGTGGAATTTAGGGATAAAAAGTCGAAACATCGTAAAGTGAAACAGGGGGTTCCCCAAGGAGACACTGTGCTCGCCAGCCATTTGTGGAATTTAGGAGTAAGAAGTCGAAACACCGTAGAGTGAAACAGGGAGTTCCCCAAGGAGGCACTGTTTAGCCTCTACTTATCCGGCATTCCATCTCTGGCACCTATCCTCTATTCCACCCCCTCCAGGCGGCATAGATATCGTATCATATGCGGACGATTGTATGACCATGGCTTCAGGCCCCCCCACCCATTGTTGACATCTGGGATAGGTTGAACGACTACCTCAACGAACTTGTCTCATATTTCGCTACAAGAAATCTGAAAATATCTGCCACCAAATCGTCAGCCACAAATACGCGTGAGGTGAATGCCGTGGTGACTGTGATGGTCGATGGAGAAATGATTCCGACCATCAAGTGTCCCAACATACTTAAGCGTCACTTTTGACAGCTATTACACATTCTTCCCACATGCCAGTGCAATGCGATAACGTCAAAAATAGAAACAAAATCCTCGAGTCACTTGCCGGCAGCACTTGCGGTGTTAACATAGAAATCTTGTTGACCACGTATAAAACAATTGGCCAGTCTGTGGTAAGTTATGCAGCGCCAGTGTGGTCTCGTTAGTTCTGCGACACGCAGTGGAATAATATTCAGTTTTTCAGAATGCCTCTTTAGTTCTGATGAGGACCACCTTCATCAGCAGACAAAGATCCTTCCCGTGCGAAGGCATTATTACATGATGTCTAAGCATTACCTGCTGGGCTGTTATTGCAGGTACCATCCAAATCATTATCTTGTGGATGGATATCCACCGTCCAGAAGCCTTAACGTGGATCTACATGATCCAGAGCGAGAGGTTCATCGCTAAAAGAGAGAGAGAGACCTTTAGATCATCATCGGGTGAAGGTGGTCCTTGGACCGCCTCCCATTACTCCTGAAGAAATTGACCTCCCCCGGCAAACCAGGGTAGTTATGGCTCAATTACGATCCGGCAGATGCTGCCGCCTCAACTTCCACAGAGCATGGATTGATGCAAACGTGCAGAATGTATGACCCGATTGTGACTTGGGAACAAACGCCACTTGCTGAACTGCCCAGCCAGACCCACTCGTCCCAGACCCAGATCCCTCTGGGTCTCACCATGCCTTAGTCGCAGAACTTCTGGATCTGGATATTCCACAGAATCCGGCAGGCGAAAGAACAAAGAACAAAATACGCTGCTACAACAACAACAACCGATTGCACCCTCTTCTTCAACCTAACCTAACCAATTTCACATTCAAAACACACACACCTTTAACTCGCCCAGAGGCCATGGGCCTCTGATTGGGCAATAAATAAAGGGTGATTTTTTAAGAGTTATAGGAAAGTTTTTCAAAAAAGAAAAAACTCATAAATTCAGCAAAATGCATGAAATTTTTATTTGAATCGATAGTTCGGTCCATATAATTTAATGTTTGAAGATTATTTCACGCAAATGTTGACCATGACTGCCACTCAAATGGTCCATCCGCTTAGTCCATTTTTGGCATATTCTTTCCTACATTTCGGCTGGTATCTCACGAATAAATGCTTCAATGTTGTCTTACAATGCGTGAAATGAAGCGGGCTTGTCTGTATAGATATGAGATTTAACATAGCCTCACAAAAAATGGTCTAAAGGCGTTAAATCGCACGATCTTGGGGCCCAATTTACCGGTCCCAAACTTGAAATAAAATGTTCACCGAACTCGACTCTCAATAAGTCCATTGTTAGGCGTGCTGTGTGGCATGTGGCATCGTCTTGTTGAAACCACATGTCATGCAAGTCAAGCTCTTGCATTTAGGGTAAAAAAACGTTGGATATTATCTCACGGCATGCAAGTCAAGCTCTTGCATTAAGGAAAAAAAAACGTTGGGTATCATCTCACGGCAGCGCTCACCATTCACAGTTACGTTACGATTCGCATAATCTGTGAAGAAGTACGGTCCAATGATGCCACCAGCCCATAAACTGCACCAACTGTGACGTTTTCTGAATGCATTGGTAGCTCTTGCAATGCTTCTGGCTGATCTTCACTCCAAAATCGTAACCATTGAGCCAAAAATGAGCTTCGTCGTTCAATGGAAAAAACGCGCGATGAACTTTCTCAAAATAGATGTACATGGCTAAGCCGAATTTGGAAGAATTCTAGATTCAAACTTTACACTTTGACACAGCCACAGTCGTGGTGCAGGGTTCCGTTTGTGTTCTAATAAGAAATTCCGTAAAAATATTTGCTTAGTATAGCAATCTCATACTAGGACCTAAATTACTCAACTGGAGTCCTTAGAAAACACTACCCGTAACTTTGAATGGCATCTGGGCACGGGTTAACGTTAGACGATCGCCATAATATTTCGTATTTTGCTATGGGTATGGTTTTCCCTATTCGTAAAAAATGTCTCCTTTAGGGCATGGGACGCTCTAGTGCACATTTCTAGCAGTATCTGGGGCACCCAAAATTCGGACCAACCGAATTTGGTAATTTTTTTTTTCCTAGTTTACTTAACATTTATTTCCATTAAAAAACCCCCAAACACCAATGACAACACCCTTTCAAAACCTTGCTCATGTACGATATTTACTGGCAACAGGTAAACTGTGGGCAGTAATAACGAATTAAGTTCTACTCTTTCTGACAGCGGAATAAGATAAACATTTAAATTAAATACTTCTATTTTGACTTAAAAAGGAAAAAATCGTTTATTTCAGCACATTGGCTTGCGCAATAAAATGTGAATTTTGTACTTGTCTGCACTACGTAAAACGTCAGAAGACACACATGTCTCTCCGTACATATGTAGCCATATGAAGATACTTAAATGAATGTCTAGATAGTAGATCAGTTATGGGAGACCTCACACAAAAGTGACGAGTTCCCCTTGGTGATAGCAACAAGACACATGAAACTTTGATTCAGAATGTGGGTTACGATTTAGGTCTTTGGTTCAATGCCAATTTATGTGGGTTTTTAGGTTTTCTCAGCACCAAATGTGGATGATATTTTGTTTGTTTTGCGTTTCTTGTTTCCAATATCTGTATTGTGTAATAAATTATAAGAAATTGACATTTTCTAGACGGTTAACAGGGGGACTGGAATTACATACGTCAATAGTTGAAACAAATTGAATGCATTACAAGTCATGTAAATCAAATTTTGTATGCAGTTAAAGCTTAAGTTGACTTGTGAAGAAATATTTCACCCAACAAAAAAAAAAAGAACCAAGTAAGAGCGTGCTAAGTTCGGCCGGGCCGAATCTTATATACCCTCCACCATGGATCGCAATGCGTTTGTATCTCTTTTTAGACAAACAAAGAATATTGAATAAGAACTGTTATGCTATTGGAGCTATATCAAGTTATAGTCCGATTTGGACTAATAATTGTATGCTGAACATTGAAAAAGTCAGAGAATTCCACCCTCTAGAGGCTCAAGAAGTCATGATCCAAGATCGGTTTATATGGCAGCTATATCAGGTTATGAACCAATTTAAACCATGCTTAGCACAGTTATTGGAAGTGATACCAAAACACTGTGTGCAAAATGTCAGTCAAATCGGACGAAAATTGCGCCCTCTAGAGGCTCAAGAAGTCACAATCCAATATCGGTTTACATGGCAGCTATGTCAGGTTTTGTATCGATTTGCGCCATACTAAGCACAGTTGTTGGAAGTCTTAACAAAACACCTCATGCAAAATTTCTTCCAAATCGGATGAGAATTGAGCTTTCTAGAGGCTCATGAAGTCAAGATCCCAGATCGGTTTATATGGCAGCTATATCAAAACACGGACCGATTTAAACCCTACTAGACGCAGTTGTTGGAAGTGATACCAAAACACCACGTGCAAAATTTCAGTCAAATCGGACGAGAATTGCGCCCTCTAGAGGCTGAAGAAGTCAAGATCCCAGATCGGTTTATATGGCAGCTATATCAAAACATGGGCCGATTTGAACCATACTAAGCACAATTGTTGGAAGTCTTAATAAAACACCTCATGCAAAATTTCTTCCAAATCGGATGAGAATTGAGCTTTCTAGAGGCTCATGAAGTCAAGATCCCAGATCGGTTTATATGGCAGCTATATCAAAACACGGACCGATTTAAACCCTACTTAGCGCAGTTGTTGGAAGTGATACTAAAACACCACGTGCAAAATTTTAGTCAAATCGGACGAGAATCGGGCCCTCTAGAGGTTGAAGAAGTCAAGACCCAAGATCGGTTTATATGGCAGCTATATCAAAACATGGACCGATTTGGCCCATTTACAATCCCAACCGATCTACACTAATAAAAAGTATTTGGGCAAAATTTCAAGCGGCTAGCTTTACTCCTTCGAAAGTTAGCGTGCTTTCAACAGACAGACGGACGGACGGACATGGCTAGATCCACTAAAAATGACATGACTATCAAGAATATATGTACTTTATGGGGTCTGAGAAGCATATTTCGAGGTGTTACAAACGGAATAACGGAATTAGTATACCCCCATCCTATGGTGGAGGGTATAACAAGGCAAATTACCGCTTAAATTGGTTTAGTTCCATATACAGTTTGAAATAAATTTGAGTACCCCGGCGAGGTTTAGGGGCAATGCATTTCCATAAAAAATCATTTTGCCTTAACGCTCCATGGTTTCCCAGCTAAGTGCAATGATTTCCTGAACGAAAGGTTAACCCAAGAAATACAAAACATGAGTGAAAAAATTATAGAAAGTAACGTTGCAGGTGGTCAACGGTCCAGCACCGGTAATCCACCCTAACCGTCCCCTTGCAAGGATACCTGCGATGGTCTCTCAGGAGTCGGAACGATTCAGCTTTACGAAACGGATGAGGAAAAACATCCAAAAAAACATCTCCTTAGAGGCGGGTGCCTCGCTAGCGGATATACGGAAAGTACAGAAAGTGTGTAGAGTCACCCACCCTGACGATCCGTGACAAGCATTTGATGCGCAAACATAGGTTCCATGTCGGCAAGTACGAGTCTATGATGAACACTGCTGTCATGGACTGTCAGACGATACCAGAACAGGCAGCAACGCTAACAACGAACGAAATCTGATACAAACGCTACAGGACGAAACAGAGACCGCAAATGGAAGCTTCGCGCACATAACACCAGATCTAAAAAAGGGCATAACTGTAAAAGTGGAGTTACCTACTATGAGCGCACATTAAAAATGCAACTCTGCGAACAAATCCCACAAAAGTGAAGCGCAAAAGTTAAAGAATTTTCAACTTTGACGATTAAACTCATGCGTCATTCTGTGTTGCCATACGTAGTGTTTTTGGGCGTTACAGTTAAAAATTTGTAAACTTTTGCGTATCGCTTTTGCGGGATTTGTTTGCAGAGTTGCATTTGTAATGCGGGCGCATAGTATGTAACTCCACCTATAAGCCAAGGCCTTTCATGGATCCTGCCGCCAAATCCAGAAAGGGTGGTCAGGAGAGTATCTTGCGGCCAAGGGCATCTCACTCAAATGCCAGGCCCAGTTCACTGAATAAGTAACAGCGATCTGGCAATGCGCAGGCGCATGCGCCTGATGGCAAACTATCCCAAAAATCGACCAGTTTGTCAGCAGTATCGGAACGTATGCTGCCCTTTGCTACATCAAACGATGCCAGAATAAACACCAACGCTAATACAACAACGAAATCTGGTAGAAACGCTACAGACGAAACCGGCGACAGCGATCTAGCGATGCGCAGGCGCAAGCGCAAACAAAGCAAAAAAAATCGATCATTTTGTCAGCAGCATCTGAACTTCAAGTGACTATCATGGACCGGAGAAATCCTGAAGGCCGGCTATCCACCGCAAAGGTGGCAAATGATCGAGGAGAGCTTCTAATAGAAAGCTATTGGAAAAGGTGAGGACGACTCCTTCGTGGCTTTCGATTGCGCCAAGTGGCAGAAGGGCGTCAAGGTCAATGGAGGCGGAATTGACAAAGCATTAGATTTTGTATCGACCTGCAACATGGTCCTTGACTCTCTTTGACCTGGCATGAAGATAGAGCTGGTTCCGATTGATCAAATCCCCCACTAGACAACGCTGTGGGTGTGGACTCCTTCTCTTGTATTGGAGGATGAAGCCATCCTAAAAGAGCAAAACAAACATTTTCTAGCGGAGTACTGGACAATTGTAAGAGAACGAGCGAGGGATACAAATAATGGCAAGGATCTCTGGATCAGAGTTGTTTCAGAATCGTTGTCACTCCTGAAGTTCTCGCTTGGAGAGATCAAATTCGGCTTAAGAATTGTACAGCCATCCTAAAATAACAACGCCAACCAAGGAGCTAGGGAGCATGGGATGGATGCATGACGTTAAACAAACAAATTTGCCCATGAGCATTCCATTGAGGAACAGGGGCAAACTTCTTACATATCAATGAGTGCTGCCCGATTCAAGTTTAAGCTCTATGATAAGGGGCCTATTTTTTATAGGCGAGTCCGAACGGCTTGCCGCAGTGTAACAAATCTTTGCTGAGAAGTTTTAACATGGCATTGTACCTCACAAATGTCGCAAGCATTAATTTTTTTTCCGATGTTCTCACCAGGATTCGAACCCAGGCGTTCAGCGTCATCGGCGGACATACTAACCTCTGTGCTACGTTGGTGGCATGGAGTTAGTACAGATTGACCGGCACCACTTCGAGGCAGCCACGGACTCTGGAGAGAGATGGCATTGATATGGCCCTCGTCAGGAAACGTAATCTTAATCTCATCTCTTCCCCAACGCAAGGTTAGATTAGAAGTTGTATCGTAGCCAGTAGGGCTTTGAACCTAACTCTGATTTCTCGTTTCAGCGATGAAGACTTAAGATAGTGGCCTTGGAGAAGCCGCGCAAACCAATACTGGTCCTGGCCTTCATGTAACTACCATACGATGAAGACAACCCCTTACTGACATAGTCCGGGCTCTGGGACATAAACTTGTGCTAGGGGAAGACGCCAATGCACATCACACTCTCTGGGGAGGCACGGATACCCACAATAGGGTAAGGGAGCTGAAATCCGCAGTGGGTCTTGTCACGGCATGCCTGAACGAGGCCTTTTTGATGGCATTTTCCGAGGTTACGAGGTAACAAGGGAATGTGGACTCGGATCACGTCATCTTAACCTCATCTCTTCTCCTCCAGCAGAGGGTAAGGTTAGAAGCTGTTTCGTAGCCAGTAGGGATTTGAACCTAATTCTGATTTCTCGTTGCAGCGATGAAGACGGTAACGGTAGTGGGCTTGAAGAGGCCGCGCAAACCATTACTGGTCCTGGCCTTCAAGTACCTACCATATGGTGTAGACAAACCCCCTACAGACACAGTCCGGGCCCTGAGGCATAAATTTGTGCTAGGGAAAGACGCCAATGCAAATCACACTCTCTGGGGAGGCACGGATACCAACAATAGGATAAGGGAACTGAAAGCCGCAGTGGGTCTTGTCTGAACGAGGCCTTTTTGACGGCATTTACCGAAGGACTTGGATCACGTCATCTTAACTTCATCTCTCCTCCAGCAGAAGGTAAGGTTAGAAGCTGTTTCGTAGCCAGTAGGAATTTGAACCTGATTCTGATTTCTCGTTGCAGCGATAAAGACGGTAACAGTAGTGGGCTTGGAGAGGCCGCTCAAACCATTACTGGTCGTGGCCTTCAAGTACCTACCATACGGTGTAGACAAACCCCCTACATACACAGTCCGGGCCCTGGGGCATAAACTCTCTCAGGAGGCACGGATACCAACAATAGCGTAAGGGTACTGAAAAGCGCAGTGGGTCTTGTCAGGGCATGCCTGAACGAGGCCGTTTTGATGGCATTTCCCGAGGCTACGAGGTAACAAGAATCGTGGACCACGTGGGGGTTGATGGGGGGGTTGGCCTGTCATCGACCAGAGGTCGATCGCTCTGGTTCTGCATTCTTCCGGTTTCTTTTTTTCGTGTATAACCTCTGAATATGGTCCGAGCTCTCACATCTTCTTTCTCTTTTTTTTTATCACAATGGGGTGCCATAAAGGGGCCAAGCCGGCCTCCGAGTGAACTCACCTATAGTGGGCAACCCATTCAATCTAATCTAACCTACTGCAAGAGTAAGAAAGTCTTTGGAAGATTGGTGTCGACATTTTGGGAAACTAATCCAATACGGAGCTTAATAGAAACTCAACTGTCTAGAATAATTCAATCATGGAAAACTAATGTCTTCAATTTCTACACTATTTGAAATTACAATAATTATTTCATTTAATAATTGCACAAATTTTAAATTCATAAAAAAAGTTGTGGTTTTTTGAAAGTCCATAATTTTTAAATTAAGTTCATAATTCATTTTAATTGCCTGGCGGCAAAGTAAAAAAAACGTACCTCAAAACAACCGAAGTGTGATGCCGAGTTAAGTGATTGAAAGACCGGTTAAATTGCCACTCAAAGTAAAACGCGTGCGAATTTAAAATTTCGATAGAGAGAGAGAGAGAGAGAGAGAGAAGGAAAAAACGTAAAACTTACTTGGGACATGTGTGCTTGCTCACATACATAATTAAATTAATTAAATACGTAATTGAATCACTGACATATAGGCGGAGGAGATAAGCCAACGTTGGACGATGGCTTTGGCTTTTATCAACAAATTTATGTTTGTCCAAAAACACACATGAATCAAATCACAAATAGGAAACTTGTTTCTCGAACGGTTTTTTTTTTTTTGTTATTCAGCGGCGGCGGCGACAAGAACAGCGTTTGTTTAATGTGACAATTTATGATAGAGAGTTTAAAAGGCCTTTGAATAGGATAGGAAAATGCAAATTTAAATTAAAGATAACAAGTAAAAGCGTGTTAGGTTCGGCTGGGCCGAATCATGGATTCTGCTAAAATAAAAAAAAATGGAACGAAATGAAACGGAATGAAAAGAAACGAAATGAAATTAAATAAAAATCTCAATAAAATACTATATGCGAAATTCTTTGCTAATTTGTTAGCAGAAGCAGCAAAAATGTTTGGATTCTGTTAAAATAAAAAAAATGGAACGAAATGAAATGAAAAGAAACGAAATGAAATGAAATAAAAATCTCAATAAAATACTATATGCGAAATTCTTTGCTAATTTGTTAGTAGAATCAGCAAAAATATTTGGATTCTGCTAAAATAAAACAAAAGGAACGAAATGAAATGAAACTGAATGAAATGAAATGAAATGAAAAGAAATGAAACGAAATGAAATAAAAATCTCAATAAAATACTATATGCGAAATTCTTTGCTAATTTGTTAGTAGAAGCAGCAAAAATGTTTGGATTCTGCTAAATTAAAAAAGGAAAGAAATGAAATGAAACGGTATGAAATGAAAAGAAACGAAATGAAATAAAATTAAATAAAATAAAAATCTCAATAAAATACTGCGAAATTCTTTGCTAATTTGTTAGTAGAAGCAGCAAAAATGTTTGGATTCTGCTAAAATAAAACAAATGGAACGAAATGAAATGAAACGGAACGAAATGAAATGAAAAGAAACGAAATGAAATGAAATACAAATCTCAATAAAATACTATATGCGAAATACTTTGCTAATTTGTTAGTAGCAAAAATGTTTGTTGTAACAACAAAAAGTCTGCTGAAAATGGGACAGCCGTCATTTTTCGTTAAAACAGCAAACATATTCTGCTGTTTTCTGATTGTAAAAAGTTAAAAATTGTCTAAAACTTCCATAAATATTTAAAAATTTTGTATGTTTCATCTTTTTTTATAATTTAAGGGAATAAAGTGCACATGGTTTTTCCCATTTTCTACAATTTGCAATTTGCTGATATTAGCATCCTAATTTCTCTGGGTGTATACCAATGCTATGCAAATTATTTGCTATCGTTGCCTGATTACCAATAATATGTGTTCAATATTTTAGCAGATTTTGTTGCTGAAATAGAAGATTTTGTTAGTTGAAATAGCAGACGGAAATGTTTGCTAAACCAGCAGCCCTTGGCTTGCTGAAACAGCAGTCATATTTGCTTTCCTATTTTCAACCGAAAAAAAAAATTTTGCCAAACATTTTTGTTAATTTGAAATGCTTTTCGTTGAGTGTACCAAATTCCAAATCAGGTAAAAATATAAGCTTCTAGGTCGCAGAAGACTAATTGATATGGGTAATACTTTTCATGGATGTTGAAAGTCATTAGAAAAACTCCCTGCAACGTTGCAGCGAAATTTTAAAACGATTGCGTCTTCCAGGGACTCAAGATGCCAAATCGGTATATCGGTTTATATGGGAACTATATCATGTTCCCAGATTGATGACTATAAGACTTGAGATGAAGGGAGAATGGATTAAGGGTAGGAGCAGTTCACACCATCGCAGTTTACTGGAGATGACGATAGGAAACCTGGAAAGAATGGAAAATGTATTTAATCGGATACCTAAGACGACACTTCAGGTCGAGTGCAAGGCACTGCTGCCAGCTGCACAGTCGCGCATTGATGCAACTCTAGTATTCCACTCTGGAAATTCATGCTACACATATGCATCAAATCTAAAGGAGAAAGTGGTCCTGGAGGTCTACATTAAGACACCCAGGGACTGAGATCTGTTTTCGACTACCTGCCCATAATACAGTTTTGCAGACGTGATCACGGAATGTGTGAGGTGGTGTGGATAGTAAACTGGCCAATGACAACCAGAACGATTAGGTCACGAACATTTTTGGAATGTCAGAAGGACATTAACGCCTTCTCTGAGGATGACACAATCCGCCTTTTTTGGTTGCCGGGCCATAGCGGAGTGCGGAGGGGAATGAAAGAGCAGAGCATGTGGGGAAGACGATGAGACATAAGAGCATTTCCTGTGTCATTGCCCTGCTTTCGCGGCTGACAGGCAGCGGCATTAGGTGAAGACGCAATACTAGGCAGCCGGAAATAGAACTCAGTATTTGGGTCCTCCATGAAGAAGTCCAGGTCTATTTTGTCCATCCGTCCTTCCGTATGAACTACCAGATGGCAATACCAGTGTACTCAAAATTCAAGGCTGTGGCGTCAAGTGTCGCCACATGTTTCCGATCAAAAACCTTTTCTAATGCTTTCAGGTCTCCTATAGTCGCCTCTAATATCCCACGATGGTATGATCTGCTCCTATCTTCTGTCAACTCTTCCATCGCCTTAAGTTTCATAGCCGCAGTAGCTGACTCATAGTTAATCTGTATGTCTATGAGTCGGATATCTAGAACTATCTCCAATGCCATAGTGGGGGTGGTTCTAATCGCCCCATCAATGCTAGGCAACATCTTCTTTAAACCTGTTGTTATCTCCCTATGTTGCATTTTTTTCTCCAACGCGGTCCACCAAACTCTCTAGGCATCTGTAGAGCCAGTGTACAATTCTGGGAATGAGGCCCCATTTGGATCTTACTGCCTTCCTACAATGTGCCTAACATTTGTAAGCATTCTCGGTACGCTCCTGGGCCGTAAGTTGATTCATCTTCTTCCTCCTCGTTGAGAGGCAGATTAAAATCTTCTCTGGGTTGACGTTCAGATACCTAGGTCTAGGCCTGTCGCGAATCTTCATCAAGACCTTTTCGGCCTTCTTGCAAGCTGATACAGACTCTTACCATTTAGAACTATTATAACATCTACTGCATAGCAAATAGCTACCGGGTGAATGTAGTCCTTGGAGAACGACCGCCTCCCATTGCACCTAAAAAAATTGAACTCCCCCGGCAAACCAGAGTAGTTCGGGCTCAATTACATTCCGGTAGATGCAGCCGCCTCAACTTCTACGGAGCAAGGATTGATGCCGACGTGCAAGGTGTATGTGACACGGGGCCACATGATACACGTCACCTGTTTAACTGCCCAGCCAGAACCACACGACTCAGACCCAGATCCCTCTGGACGCACCCCATCTTAGTCGCAGAGTTCCGGCATCTGGAAACTCAACAGAATCAAGCAGACGAAAAATAGAACACAACAAACAGCTACAACAACAACATAACTCTTTATCTTTTGGTGGCGCATAGACCAAAAAACTTTGCAGCATATTTAAGTAGTAGATACCTACTTTATCATAATAAATATTTTTATTAAGTGTCAATATCCTCCTGTTTTTGTTTTCTTGTTTCCCTAATGCCATAATCAATATTATTTATGGTTGTTCATATGTTTCTATTACAGGAATGCCAACAACAATGATAATTTGGTAACTCGAACTCTTTGAAAGGGCATGGTGTTTTATCTCTCTCATCTACTCTCCTTACATTATCGGGCTCTCTTTCATTTGCCGGCATCGCAGTGTTTACTGTGTCAAATGCGTTCATTAACATTGCTTCCAAAAATAGTTTGTTACCCCTCCCCTCATACCACAACCATTTGGTGACTACACAAGTCCCCCGTAACAGCAATGATGGTGTTAACAATTCATCCATATTTCCACACACACACACAAACGCATATGAATAAAAAACCCAGCAAACCAAATGTCTGATGTCAGACAATTCTGAACAAATTATGCAGTCTTCTTACAAGATCTTACCGAATTGTGTTCGACATTTTGAGGGAATTTTGGTTCCGACAGTTCTGAAAGAATTCTGAACGATTTGTGACCGTGTTTGCGTATGGGGTTTTTTGAAATTTTCTTCTGACAGTTCGGAAGGAATTCTGAACCATTTCTGCACTGTTTGTCCGAAGGAATTTTTGTTCCTACAGTTCTGAAAGAATTCTGAACGATTTCTGACCGCCTTCTCGTATGGACGATTTGTGACCGTCTTCTTATATGGTGTTTCTTTGAATTTCCGTAAGTTAGGAAGGAATTCTAAACGATTTCTGGACTGCTGAAACAATTCTGAACGATTTGTGACCGTCTTCTCGTATAGGCTTTTTTGAATTTTTCTTCCGACAGTTCGGAAGGAATTCTGAACCATTTCTGCACTGTTTGTCCGAAGGAATTTTTGTTCCGACAATTCTGAAAGAATTCTGAACGATTTGTGACCGTCTTCTCGTATGGGCTTTTTTGAATTTTTCTTCCGACAGTGCGAAAGGAATTCTGAAAGATTTTTGCACTGATTGTCTGAAGGAGTTTTTTGTTCCTACAGTTCTGAAAGAATTCTGAACGATTTGTGACCGTCTTCTCGAATGGGCTTTTTTGAATTTTTCTTCCGAAAGTTCGAAAGAAATTCTGAACGATTTTTACACTGATTGTCTGAAGGAGTTTTTGTTTCTACAGTTCTGAAAGAATTCTGACCGCCTTCTCGTATGGGCTTTTTTGAATATTTCTTCCGACAGTTCGAAAAGATGTTGTTGTTGTTGGTAGAAAAGTACGGTTTCCTTAAATAGGGGAAGGAGGGAAAAAAGATGATTGCTTGCATTTTTCTTGTGTATTTTCCTGTAACGATAATTTTGCGAACGACTTTTACCAAGGTTGAATGTTGAGAGGAGGAGAAGAAGGCAATTAGAGATTGCCTGTCTAGGTAACTGTTTTTATGCTAATTTTGTGTGTCCAGAGAAACACCAAAGATCATTTTGTTGTTGTATATTTTTGAGAATATAAGGGTTGAATTTAGTGTTTTTAAAAAAATGCACTTTTAGAGAGCGAAAAGAAGACAAGACAGATTTTGTTGTTGTGTTTCAAAAGGTTAGGTTAGGTTAGGTTGAGAAACGGTGTAGATATTATTCCGCCCCATGCGGCTATAGACATGCACCTAGCTGGTTCGGATCTTCGTAGAAGACAGGTTCAAATCCCTCCCCAGTCTGTATCCGTAATAGGTCATTAACAGTGGTCATCCATAGGAGTGGCAATAAAATCCCCTAGTGGCATGCCTCCAACCAGACTTTCGGAGTATATGCAAGTCCTATGCACGCTGTGAAAATAGTGGCCAGATAGGGCGCCAGATTTCCAGCCTTCTTCTGTAGTAACGCCGGCACTTGAAACATTACGCAGCTGTTGGATCTTCGGAGTCTATTTTGAGCCTATTCCCGGAAAACTTGAAAATGTTTACGTAATAGGTAGTACCTATTCCGAAATACAGATATTTTTCTCTGCTCAACGTTTACATATCTTTATTTGGTTACCATTATGTGTGTCAATGAAAAAAAATCAATTAAGTTTGTTGATTGATCTCTGTACGAAGTTTTGGAAGGTACATCTGATGTCAATACGTAATTACTTCAAAAATCGTTCAGAAACTTACGAAGTTTCAGAAGGTACGTCCGATTTCAATACGAAATTATTTCGGAAATCGTTTAGAATTCTTTACGAAGTTTCGGAAGGAACTTCCGATTTCATTACGCAATTAATTCCGAAATCGTTCAGAATTGTTTACGAAGTTTCAGAAGGTAAGTCCGATTTCAATACGAAATTACTTCAAAAATCATTCAGAAACCTTTACGAAGTTTCAGAAGGTGCGTCCGATTTCAATACGAAGTTACTTCCGACATTTTTCAGAATTATCTACGAAGTTTCGGAAGGTACGCCCGATTTCAATACGAAAATACTTCCGAAAATTTTCAGAATTCTTTACGAAGTTTCGGAAGGTACGCTCGATTTCAATACGAAAATACTTCCGAAAATTTTCACAATTCTTTACGAAGTTTCGGAAGGACCATCCGATTTCAATACGAAATTACTTCGGAAATCGTTCAGAATTCTTTACGAAGTTTCGGAAGGAATATCCGATTTCATTACGTAATCAATACCGAAATCCGTCAGGATTCTTTACGAAGTTTCGGAAGGACCATCCGATTTCAATACGAAGTTATTTCGGAAATCGTTCAGAATTCTTTACGAAATTTCGGAAGGTACGTCCGATTTCAATACGAAAATACTTCCGAAATTTTTCAGAATTCTTTACGAAGTTTCGGAAGGTACGCTCGATTTCAATACGAAAATACTTCCGAAATTTTTCAGAATTCTTTACGATTTCAATACGAAATTACTTCGGAAATCGTTCAGAATTCTTTACGAAATCTCGGAAGGTACGTCCGATTTCACTACGTAATTAATTCCGAAATCGTTCAGAATTCTTTACGAAGTTTCAGCAAGAAATTTCCCTTTCCAAATTTCCCAAGTTTTTTTTCAGACTTTGTTCCGAAACCGAAACGAATTCATTCCGATTTCTCTCTGAACTTCGACGTTTCGTTCCGAAATCATGTCAACCACTCCATAAAACTTTCGTAAAGATTTCGTTACGAAGTCGGAAAAATCATCTGAAGTTCGTACAGATTTCGTAACGATTGGTTTGCTGGGAAAGAAGAGAATGCCCGACGAGTACTTGTACAAATTGATAAAAGACTCAGAGACCCTCTGACAAAAGTAACAACTGCGGCAACAACACAAGAAGAGCCCTCACATTCAAACGTAGCCCCCGAATATCTATGTTTGTAATTGTATGTTAGAAAGTGTGTAGGGCTACTTTTTGGTAATCGTCACCACTTTCGTGATCGTGTGAACATTTATATTTGCTTACTGTCACTCTCACTGCCTCAGAGGGCTCCCATTGGCTACCGACTGAAACTGAAACTGAAACCCCATAAGCCAAAAATTGTTTACATGAAATTGTTTAAACACAATATTCAATATTTTATCAGCGCTATGGACGAATCCATATAAGACATTGGAATGTTCGGTATGCTTTTGTTTTTCGACAGTAGCTGCGGTGGCATTGCATATTTCAGATAAATGGCCATGACGATGATTCAGTGAACATAAAGATATTTAAGGATTATGGCATTATTTTATAGCGCATAAATTGTAAGCAATTGTTAATTATTTTTGAAATATAATTAACATGGTATTATGAGCAGACACAGACATCCTTTGGGTCCGGCTCAATATTGAACAGTAGTTGGATTTTTAATACAACATACAGCATTATACCTCTGACAACTGCAGTATATATTGGGTTGCCCAAAAAGTAATTGCGGATTTTTTAAATGAAAGTAGATGCATTTTTAATAAAACTTAGAATGAACTTTAATCAAATATACTTTTTTTACACTTTTTTTCTAAAGCAAGCTAAAAGTAACAGCTAATAACTGACAGAAGAAAGAATGCAATTACAGAGTCACAAGCTGTGAAAAAATTGGTCAACGCCGACTATATGAAAAATCCGCAATTACTTTTTGGGCAACCCAATAGCCAGTGCATTACTCGCGATTTAATCCCCTAACTAATAGTTCTCTTACAGATGGTTAAGGCCTCTCGCCCTTTCCAAAATGTTGGATTTTAGGTCAAATTAGGTATTTTGCGCTTAATAAAATGGAACACATACTCCTCTCAAGATGACACCTTGTCTCCTTTATTTAAAACAACAACTTCCGAATTAAGGAATATATACCACCTTCGGCCGCCCACTTTGCTCTCGTAGGTGGAGTTTCCTGGTCACTAAGAGTGCCGGGAAGCTTCCTCATAGCTAAGTCATAAGCATATGGGCCAACATGGGAGACAGTACAACTCGTTGGGTTGGGTCGGTATTTGTAAGCTGCGAAAGCGGCGGTATAAATTTTGGCCCCCAGAGAATTAAATCCAAAATGAAAATATGCTGCAAACAGGTATATGGAGAACAACAAGACTTTTGGGGCCCTTTTTCGTCTTTTTGGGGCCTTTTCACATGCAGCTATTGGGGCCAATTTGCGGGTTTTTTTCCATTTAACCAGCACGCAGGCGATATTCAAGTTTGTAATGGATAGGGGGAAGAGAGTGTTGTAATTAGGTCTATTCTATATAAGAACAGACTTTACTCTCTTTTGCTATTTATTTGGATTAAACAGCTGAATTTCATAAAACAGCTGTACGATGCATCAAATTTCTACTGAAAAAAAAAATTCCGGTAGAAGTTTGCAAGCTCTCAATTATCAAACACTCAAAATTATGCTCGCTCTCACGCACTCTCCCACTCTCTTGTGCTGGCAAATAAAGTACGCGAACGACCTTCAGTAACAATTTGTGTAAATTTTCACAAATGTTTAAGTATGCGAACACACATATTATTGACATTCGTTTTGAATTTCTGCATGTCATAGTTGGTGGGAAAGATATTTGCAGTAAATGGATTTCACATACAAATAGTTCAGGCGAATAAGAAATAATCTCTGCAGTGCATTGTTCGGTCTGCTGGCCCATCAATCACAGACGGGTGTGAATTCCTGGAAAGTCTCGTAGTCTCAACGAACATCCTTACGTCAGTATTAAGAAATGGGTCATATCGCTTCAAATTTAGATATAGCTCCCACATAAAACGATCACCCGATTTGACTTCTTGAGCCCCTGGAATCCGCTATTTTTGTTGGACTCGGCTGAAGTTTTGCATGTGCTGTTCTATTATGACTTCAAAAAACTGTGCTAAATACGGTCCAAATCGGTCCTTTACTTGATATCGCTCCCATATAACCCGATATCCTGGTTTGGCGGAAATGCATGTAGTATTCTGTTATGACTTTCAACAACTGTGCCATGTGCAGTTCGAATCGGTCCTAGGGTGTCGGCCCTGCCCAAAAATAATCCCCAAACGGACATTTAGACCAATCGGCACAATATGGGATTCAAACGAAGGGTACTTGAGAGTAGACTACGAAACTTATAAAAAAGTTTTGGATCTATTCCCAGGCTTTAGAATTCGAAATTTATGTAAAAATTTGGGGTCAATTCCCAGGGGAGACGTCCCTGCCCAAAAATTACCCCCAAACGGACATGTAGGCCGCTCGGGTCAGTATGGGATTCAAACGAAAGATACTTGAGAGTAGAATACGAAACTTAGTTAAAAGTTTGGAATATATTCCCAGGCTGTAGAATTTGAAATTTATAAAAAAAAAAATTTTGGGGTAGGTCCAGGTCCAGGGTCGCCCCTGCCCAAAAATTACCCCCAAACGGACATGTAGGCCGCTCGGGACAATATGGGATTCAAATGAAAGGTACTTGAGAGTAGAATACGAAATTTAGTTACAAAAGTTTGGAATCTATTCCCAGCATGTAGAATTCGAAATTTATATAAAAATTTGGGGTCAAGTCCTACGAATTCGCCCCTGCCCAAAAATAACCCCCAAACGGACATGTAGGCAGATCGGCACAATGTGAGATTCAAACAAAAGGTACTTGAGAGTAGAATACGAAACTTAAATAAAAGTATGGGATCTATTCCCAGCATGTAGAATTCGAAATTTATATAAAAATTTGGGTTCAAGTCCTAGGGGGTCGCCCTGCCCAAAAATTACCCCCAAACGGACATGTAGGCCGCTCGGGACAGTATGGGATTCAAACGAAAGATACTTGAGAGTAGAATACGAAACTTAGTTAAAAGTTTGGAATATATTCCCTGGCTGTAGAATTTGAAATTTAGAGAAAAAATTTGGGGTCAAGTCCTACGAATTCGCCCCTTCCCAAAAATAACCCCCAAACGGACATGTAGGCAGATCGGCACAATGTGAGATTCAAACGAAAGGTACTTGAGAGTAGAATACGAAATTTATAAAAAAGTTTGGAATCAATTCGAAATTTATATAAAAATATTGAGATCAATTCCCAGGGGGGTCGCCCCTGCCCAAAAATAACCCCCAAACGGACATGTAGGCAGATCGGGACAGTATGGCATTCAAACAAAAGTTACTTGAAAGTAGAATACGAAGTTTACAAAAAAGATTGGGATCTATATCATGGCGGTAGAATTCGAAATTTAAATAAAAAAAATTTGGGGTCGATTCCCAGGGGGTCGCCCCTGCCAAAAAATAACCCCCAAACGGACATGTAGGCAGATCGGCACAATGTGAGATTCAAATGAAAGGTACTTGAGAGTAGAATACCAAACTTATAAAAAAGTTTGGAATCAATTCGAAATTTATATAAAAATATTGAGATCAATTCCCAGGGGGGTCGCCCCTGCCCAAAAATAACCCCCAAACGGACATGTAGGCAGATCGGGACAGTATGGCATTCAAACAAAAGTTACTTGAGTAGTAGAATACGAAGTTTACAAAAAAGATTGGGATCTATATCCTGGCGGTAGAATTCGAAATTTAAATAAAAAAATTTGGGGTCGATTCCCAGGGGGTCGCCCCTGCCAAAAAATAACCCTAAGACGGATATATAGGCCGATCGGGACAATATGGGATTCCAACAAAAGGTACTTGAGAGTAGAAAACGAAACTATTTTAAAAGTTTGGGAACTATTCCCAGGCGGGTTGCCCCACCCCAAAAGTATGCCTCAAATAGACATGTACACCGAACAGGACAATATGGGATTCAAAGGTATTTGAGAGTAGGATACAAAAATTATATTACAGTTTGACTCAATTCCCGAGGAGTTGTCCCACCTCTAAATAATGATCCAAATGTACATACATGAGATTCTAGTGAACGTTTTTGGAGACATAAATACGAATATAAATTCTATTCAAATTTGACCTATTTGTCAAATGGGCCAGCTTGTATTCAATAAAACAAAAATTGAAAAATTTTTTCCTTTCCTCTATTGTTTTCTTTTAAAAAATTTTGTTTTTGTGGAAAATTTTTGTTTATTTGTTTTTTTTTTTTTTTTTTTTGCATTTCGAATTAAACTTCCTACACATGTTTACTCTCATCGAAATGTTATATGCTTTCGAACATTTGTTGTTAACAAATTATTATTAACCTACAAAGGTGGCAAGAGATACGTGAGCAGATTATTATTATAAAATGTTATTGGTCAAAAACATTTTTAACACAATTGTTTATAATTGTGATTGGTAATTGTACCTTCTGTGAATTCCATGGAATAATAAAACTAAAATTTATATTTACACTTTAAAGTGATTTTCGTAGTGTTTATGTCTCTATACAGTGAGCAAATGGGCTCTGTGGTGGAATCAAAGCCAAGCAAGTGTTCATTGTCGAGTTTAAATTAGGCCAATATGTAATGGGCAATTTGTAAGTGTTTTTTGTAGGAAGTTTTCAAACAGTTTTAACATGCACACTCGTATTTTGTCTTCGGCTTATGGGACAAACTTTCATGTCAATGCCTAAATAGGAAATCAATCGAGAAAAAGAGGTACTCAGCGTCCACTTAAGTTGAAGTGGGCGCTAAAATACCAACACTTATGGTATATGAAGTGGTTTTGATAGTCACACCCATTACTTCTAATCACAAAATCAAGGGAAGAGACATATGATACCACCACCATGTCAAAAGAAGAAGTCTTAACTCCTAAAATCTTTTTTTTTTTTCAAAACTTTAGTGAATTAATTTTTTTAAATACTTCTAAACTTTATTTTGACATCAAAAACATCAATTTGACCCCTCTATTGTTTCAATAGCTACTTTTGATGTTTTTGTTTTTTAAGGTTTCTCTATAAAAACCGCATGTTGTTATTTGTTAACGAAAACGGCCTTAAATTGTTATTCCGTTTTAAATTCGTGCATCGCATAAAAGTGCGGAATTAATTTATTTTATTACCCTCAATTCGGTGGGAATGGATAATGGCAAAGACAGAATCCAGAAATGTGAAGAAAGATCTTGGAACATTTAAATGTTTGACTCTGCCGTACGTGAATGGTTTACCGATAGTGATAATCATGATGATCATCATCATCATCATCAAAATTAAGATCATTTGGTTATACAGTCAAAACCGCTTAACTGTAATACGCTTTAGTAAAGAATCCCGCTTAAGTAAAACTTGATGGAAAAATTTTTGACTCTACCGTACGTGAATGGTTTACCGATAGTGATAATGATAATGATGATGATGATGATCATCACCATCATCATCAAAATTAAAATCATTTGGTTATACAGTCAAAATCGCTTAACTGTAATTCGCTTAAGTAAAAAATCCCGCTTAAGTGAAACTCCATGGAAAAACCAATAATTTTTAGTGTTATGCAAAGCAATTCAATCGCTTAACTGAATATATCGCTAAACTGAGACAGTTTTTATACCCCCAAATTCCGTTTTTGTATGAAACTTAAATCGCATAGGTTAGGTTAGGTTGAAAAGAGGGTGCAGATATTAATCCGCCCCATGCCACTATGGACACACACCTAAGCCAGTAATCGGCTTGTTGTTTTAAATAAGCAATTCCGTGCTATTTACAAAATCCTTAATTGTTTTCAATACCACTCCCCTAAGTGGGTTCATGTCTGATATTGTGTCTCCACCTAAATGCCGGTATCTGTTAGACGCAAAAGCCGGGCAATGGCAAAGGAAATGCTCCAGCTTCTCATTATCTTCCCCGCACGCATGTTATGATACCAATAGCCATAATGACCTCCTTCTTGCTTTCCTTCAGTAATAGAGTTTGGGCCTTTTTTTCATATTCGAAGGGGGGCGGACTCCTCCCCCATACCCCAATTTTCAAAAACGCCAGATCTCGGAGATGCGTGCACCGATTTAAGCGAAATTTTGTATGCCACCTTATGGTACCCCAAAAACACAAAATTGATATACAATTTTGACGTCAAATAACCTGGGGGACGCCCCATCCCAAAACCCACTGGCACGGACATGTTTGCCGATTGGGACAATATGGGTATCAAACGGAAGGTATTTAAGAGTAGAGTACGAACTTGGTATACAAATTTCGCTCAAATTGTTTGGGGAGGTCCACCACACAACTCAAAAACAGCGGCGGCCGCCCCATCTCCAAAGCCCGCCAAATGGAAATTGAAGCCAATAAGGACCATATTAGGCTCAAATGAAAGATATTTGAGACCAGAGCACGAATCTGATACATGGTGTACCACCTCATACCCTCATACCGGACATATTTACCGGCCATAGCAATATAAGGCTCAAATGAAAGAAATTTGGGAGTAGAACACCAATATGACATCCACACTTTGGGGCGAAATATCTCAAATATCTAGTACCCCCAAACAGGACTTTTTCCTGACCGTGCCAGTATAGGGCTCAGATAAAATAAGAGAGTGGAAGAAGGCACAGCGGAGCGGAACCTGTCCAGCTAGTTTCATATATAATTAGTACTCCGAGATGAAATTTCAATTCCACATTCGCTTTCACCGCTTAACTGAAAACTAATTTCACTTAACCGAACTACGCTAAACTGAAAATAACGGATAAGTGAAACCAAATGAAATGTATGTTAGCGCTTCACTTATCCGGTATCGACTGTACCTGTGATTGTTATTGTCTATCACATGATTTCCTTGCGATATGTTGTTAAAGAAAACATTTAAATTTTAATTGTTTATTTATAATTAAGGATTTGTTTTCCTCACCATCATATATTTTCTTAAGTATGTATTTATTTTGAAACTTATTAAGGTGTTTTCGTTCTTCTTTGAAATTAAGACATTTATCGGTCTGCGAGAGTGTGTAAATTATCATGGATTTTTTGCAATGTGTTTCGCTCCAAAACAAAACATGTTTAAGATGGCGTTGAGAACGTGGAGGCAGGTGCGTCGAGCCACCTACCAATTGTTCTCAAATTTGTATGCCAGATTTGTATTCCTCCCCCAAATACCTTTTATTATACCCACCACCTCAGGTATGGTGGGTACAATATTCCGTTTTCAACACATAGAAATATCCATTTCCGACCCCATCTTATATATAAAAATCAATTTGTGTTTGATTGTCGGTTTGTTTGAAGGGGAGCGGACCCTCCCCCTTACCCTAATTTTCAGAAACGCCAGATCTCGGTGATGGGTGGTGCGATGTAAGCGAAATTTTGTGTGCTCTGTTATAGTAACCTAAAAATAAAAATTTGGTATACAAATTTCGAATGGGGTACCTAGGGGGGCAGCCCCACCCCAAAACCTACCAAATATATACATAGACCAATCATGACAATATGGGACTCAAATGAAAGGTATTTAAGAGTAGAAAAAGTATTTAAGAGTAGAAAACGTTATCCAATTGTCGGACTAAGTGTTTGGGGGACCACCCCAACCTCCAAAACACCCCTAAATCGGATATATTGACCTACCTTGGCAATATGGGACTAAAATGAGAGGTATTTGCGAGTATAATACGAATTTTGTATACAAATGTGGGACCAAGTTTCTGGGGGTGCACCCCTTACGCAAAACACCCCCCAAGCAGGACTTATTTACTGACCATGGGAATATGGGGCTTCAATAAAAGGAAAAGTGTCTATGGGGGCACGCCAACCCCACAACACCACCCAAATAGTAAGTATTTTCTGACTATTGCAATATGAGGCTCAAATAAGAGGGTTTTTAAAGTGGAACACGAATCCGATATATATTTTCAAGGCCAACTCACTGAGTGGCCACCCTCTCCCAAAACACCCCCGAAACCGGGGGTTTGCCGACTATGGAAATATTGGGCTCAAATGAAAGGTATTTGGGAGTAGACTACGAATCTGATATCAACATTCGGGACCAACTGCCTAGGGGACGTCCCACCTCCATAACAAATCTCAAATAGGACGTATTTGCTCACTTTGACAATTTTGGGTTTTAAACGGAGTATATCTTGATATTGGTAGTTTTTAGGGTCCATATCTTAAACCGGACATATTTTCTGACTTTTGCAATAAGGGATTTGAATAGGGGGTTTTGTTCTCATAGGCAGAGTTAGTTCAAAGATGGGCTATACCGGACTATATCTTGATATAGCCCCGCCACCTCCAGACTGATCTCCCGATTCAAGTTCTTGGAGCCTTCATTACTGAAATTTGGCACAGTGATTTGTGTTCGGTCCCACAACATTCGTGCCGAGTATGGTCTAGATCGGTCTATAATTGGATATAGCTGTCATTTAAAACTGATCTCTCGATTTAAGTTCTGGAGCCCATTAAAAGCGCATTTGTTAACTGATTTCGCGGAAATTTGGGACAGTCAGCTGTGTTAGGCTCTCTGATATCCGTGCCCTATGTGGTCCAGATCGATCTATGTTTGCATAAAGCTATCATATATACCGATCTCCCGATTAAGTCCAGGGACTATAGGTTAGGTTAGGTTGAAAATAGAGTGCTGATATTAATCCGCCCAATTCCACTATGGACATACACAAAAATATGTAACCTCGAAAAAGAAAATCTAGGTGCTACTTACAAAGTACTTAATTGTTTTCCATGCCACTCCCCTAAGTTGGTTCATGTCTGGTATAGTATCCCCACCTAGGTGCCGGTATCTGTTAGCCGCAAAAGACGGGCAATGGCATAGGAAATGCTCCAACGTCCCATCATCTTCCCGCATTACTGACCTCCTTCTTACTTCCTTTCAGTACTAGCCTCGTCTTCTCACGATCCAAATCCCCCCATAGGACTTTCTACCGTGGTCTATGTAGTTCAGATCGGTCCATATTTGGATATTGCTGTCATATATACCGATCACCCGATATAAGTCCAGGGGCCATAAAAGACGCATTTATTACCCGATTTCGCTGAATTTTTGGTTCAATGAGTTAAAGAGAGTCTAACATATCCCGAATATGCTGTAGATCTAACTAAAGGGTGATTTTGTAGCTATTATATTTTTGGCAACACTGGTTTAAACAGGTCACGCACGTTTCGAGTTTTGTTTCAGTGTCAAACATTTTCAGTTTGGTCCATAATTTGACCATGAATCGTCTTTCAATCGAATCATTGAATTTTATTATCAAAATGTGTACTCTGTTTAGTATGTTCATCGCGCGCTTCTTCCATTGTACGACGAAGCTCATTTTTGGCTCAATGGTCACGTAAATAAGCAGAATTGTCGATTTTGAAGTGAAGATCAGCCAGAAGCATTGCAACAACTGCCAATGCATCCACAAAAAGTCACAGTTTGGTGCGGTTTATGGGCTGGTGGCATCATTGGTCCGTACTTCTTCAAAGAAGAAGTGAATGGTGAGCGCTACCGTGGGATGATATTCAACTTTTTTTTTTGCCCAAAATGCAAGAACTTGACTTTCATGACATGCGGTTTTAACAAGACGGTGGCACATGCCACACAGCAAGCCAAACAATGGACTTATTGAGAGGCGAGTTCGGTGAATATTTTATTTCACGTTCGCGACCGGTCAATTGACCGCCTAAAACGTGCGATTTAACGCTTTTAGACCATTTTTTGGGGGCTTTGTTGAAACTCATGTCTATACAGACAAGCCCGCACAATTGACGCATTGGAAGACTACATAGAAGCATTTATTCGCGGTATACCGGCCGAAAAGTTGGAAAGAGTATGCCAAACGGATGGGCCATTTGAAGCGCAGTCACGATCAACATTTGCATAAAATAATCTTCAAACATTTAATTATATGGACCGTACTGTCGAAATAAAACCAAGATTAATAAAGTCAGTTGGAAGTCATGAGAGAAATCATTGCACAAAATGTTAGCCTAATCGGATGAAAATTGTGCCCTCTATAGGTGCAATCTATTTTAAAGTATGCATTTAGTATCGGATTGCTTATTTTTGTTTAATTTTGCAAAAAAATTAACTTTTGCGATAGCATCCATCGGAAAAATATCAATCGATATTCAGTAAAAAAATTAAATATCGATAGAGCCATTGATATTTTGCCAGCTCTAGCACTGAGGCGGCAGGCCTTGGCCGATGAAGGACTCCATCGAATTTGTCAAAATGTGGGACGTATGGGTTTTTTAAATCTCCTTTCCTTTATATTGTAGGGGACAAAATAGCCTTTAATTGAATTTACTTAACCACCATATTTGAAATATTTTTCAGATTCGATAAAAGTTATGATTAAATAAATTAATTTTTGAATTGAAAATTATAAAATTTTCAATCAAGATTGTGATTGAAAATTTTTTAAGATTTAATAAAAAAATTTATTGATTCAACTAATTTTTTTTTTATTTAAAATTGTAAAAATTGCAATCACGACTGTAATTAAAAAAAATTATACCTATTCTATTAAAAATTATGGATCAAATAATTTTTTAGTTGAAAACGATTTTATTTTCAATGGATGTGAGAATAAAAAAAATAATTTTAACTACTTTTTCCACAGAAAAACCCAAGATCATTCAATGCAATATTTAATGACTTTTGAAAATGTCGGTAAACTACCACCATTTAGGTTTATTCAACTAAGGCATGTATCCACCACAGAAAAACTTATTCACCAAATAGCCATGGTGGAAAAGCCTTAAATTGGCAACACTGCCCTCACCTGTAAATACTAAGCCTATTTAATTAAACACTGCCCCCATCTGTAAATACTAAGCCTATTTAATTAAAGTCATACAGACACATATGGTAATCGTTTGAAATGGGTCTATTTTTGGAATACTCCAACAATGAAAAAACAATAAGAAAATCTTACGATCACGTCCGTAACAAAAGTACACAAAAATTTCATATATTGTAAATTTTCCTCTAAACTACAAATGGTGAAAAAAATGAAGGTGGAGAAAAAAACTATGTGTGTAACTTACCCCGAGTGATGGCTGACAAAAGCGTCGGCGATGCGGAAGAAAACGAAGCTTAGGCTCTGTTGTTGTTGTTGTTATTGAAATGCTAAACACACGGAATTACCAAACATATACACACTTGCAAACACACGTGTACTGGCAAAAGATAAACAAACCGAGTGAAAGAATCTCACAGATGATGATGAGCAGCCATGATGAGCATTTCGGAGAGGGGGAGCAAAACAAAAAGAGCCAACAATGAAAGAAAAAACAACTATAAGCAATGAAAATAGTTGTTGTTGTTGTCTCTGTTGTTTTTGTGTTTTCTATTGCTGGTTGTAGTGCTGCTTCTTCTTCTGTTTCTAATCTACAAAACAAAAAGCTTGGCCCCCAAAGGCAAGAATAAGAAACCCAAACGATGCGTATTTTCTTCGTTCTGAAACGGCGTTGCTGCTGCTGCTGCTGGTTTGTGTAGTGTTTTTGTAATTGGCGCTTTAACGATAGAGAGTCTACGATTTCTATTTCAAGAATTTCAATGCAAAGCCATTCGAATTGTTGTTTTATTTGCAATTGTTGTTTGGGTGGGGGGTTCGGCTAAGAGACCCAATGCAGCCAATTAATGAGAAGCAAGAGAAACAAAACTTTTGCTTTATGTGTTTTTCTTGTTGGTTTCACGCACTAACACACACTCACATTATTACATAGATGAAATAATTAACAATTATATTTTTCACACGCTCTATTTTCACGCCCAACGCAATGGACCACAATCAAATTAAATGCGAACAATATTCCAGTTGAACACCATAAATTGGGAATTTATTTTTATTTTTTTTTTCTTTGTAGGTAGGTATGTATATTTAGCACTTGGTTGTTTACTTTGGGATTTTTTACTTTTGATTTTGGCAAAACATCAATTTTTTTTCTAGGTGAGAAGGTAGTTTATTGGCAGTTAGTGGCGTTTGGGGGCTACTTTTGCCTTATTGTTATTTTAACTTCCATTAATTTTTGTAGGCCAATGCCGTATGAAGCTGTTTAGGTGGTAGGTTATTAATTTTTCGTTAATTTTGAAAATTTTCCTATAAAATTAAATTTTTTTTTAAAAATGTAAAAGCACAACATAGTTTATTTTTTACAATTTCAAATTTTTTAAAAATATGTAATATTTTACAACTTTATAATTTTTTAAAATATTATAATCTTTTTATAATTATTAAAAAATTTAGAATTTGTTAAAAATTTTTAATTTGTTAAAAATTTTTATTTTTTTAAAAATTTTTAATTTTTTGAAAATTTATAATTTTTTAAAAATTTATAATTTTTAAAAAATTTAGAATTTTTAAAAAATTTATATTTTTTTAAATATTTAGATTTTTTTTAAAATTTTGAATTTTTAAAAATTTAGAAGTTTTTAAAAATTTTTAATTCTACAAATTTTTCAAAATTTACAAATTTTTTTAATTTAAAATTTTTTTTTAATTTAAAAAATATAACTTCAAAAATAATTTTAAATTTTAAGTTGTTTAATAAATCTTTAAGTTTTAAAAACAAATTATAATTTTAAAATATTTAAATTTTTTAAAATATATTATTAATAAATTTATTGTTAAATTGAACAATCGAAGGTAATTACTCAAAATTGTTTTTTTTTTTATTTTTGACACTTTTTGCGGTTTTTGTTTATTTGTTTTTATTCTCTAGGTTATTCTATATTTCGTTGCAGATTTTCATAAAACTTGAATTTATTCCCCGTTATATTATTTTTTATTTTGATTTCGGTTCGGTTAAATGCCAAACAAGTTATCACTTCCCTCTTCCTCGGGGGCCATAACTCATTTCGAAAGAATAAAAAACAATCACACGCGACGAAAAAACACGTAACAAAATTGAATCAAACAATTTTGTTATGGTTGTTGCTGTTGTTGTCATCGTCTTCAGCACAAAATAAAACATACAAAAAAATACTAAATCTATGAAATATATACTCTGTCAGTTAATGAGGTTGTTGTTCTGCCACATTGTTTTTTTTTCTTTTTTGGCCAAAACTCAAAGATCACTGGACGACGACGACAACATGAAATTTTCACACAAACACACAAAGCCGCTACGCCACGACGACAAAGGCAGCACGAGAAAAAAAAAACACGAAACAACAAAACACACCAGACAATATCTTTGCTTTTGTTATAGCTTTTCTTTCACAAATCTCAATGACACCGCGCGTGCAAGGAGGCGAGCGTCGCCAAACAAAAACTTTGACCGCCTTGCTTACATATTACAACTCGCGTTTTATAGGCCTGGCATATCAATCAAAACAAGAAAAAAAGATCATCTCAAAATAAACAAACTAAAAACGAACACACACATTCGCACACGTAGGAGCGGCTGCAAGAGCATATCATAACTGCCAACAATATAACAACGCTTCGACATTATTTTTAACCGGAGAAATACAGTTTTGTTATTACATTGAAATGTTTTCACCATAAATTCCATGCGCCACAAATCGTTGAAGCAAAAAAACCCAAAAATCACTTTAATGATCTCTTTGAGGGCAAAAAAAACATACAAATTGTACACAGACACAAAACATAAATTTTAATCGCGCTACGCGTTTCCCGTGTTTTTCGTGAGACCAACCGTTTCGTTGCGTTCTTAAATGTTTACTGGTCGCACACGAGATGCACCACTCATACCAAAGGCCCCATACTCTCAAAAATAACCAAAAAGTTGAATAACAAAAAAAAAATACAACACAAACGAAAACAGCTGTTAAATGTGGAGAGCCATTAACATGGTGAATGTTTTGTTTAGATCCCCGGTCAGTGAGTATTACTCTGTGTGTTTGTGTGTGTGTGTGTGCCAATGTGCTTATTCAACTTGGATGTTACATCAACATTAAAACTCTCTACTCTGCTCACTCTCCAAAAGTCTTTCCATTCTTGTGATTCTCCCATCAAAGAAGCTCCACTTGGAAGTGGTGGAGAGAGATTGACAGTGGTTAGTAATTATAGTTGAAACTATGTATGTATTTGTTTTCGTTTGTTTTGTTCGGAGTATGAAAAAAATAGTTCGAGTATTTTATTAAATAAATTCAATTCTATAGGAAAATTTACCCAATTTTAAATCAAAATTTGGTTAATTAATTTTCCTAGCAAGTTTGGCCAAATTTGTCAAGAGAATTTTGAAGAAATTTGGTGTACAAAAGAATGAGTGATTGATTACCAACTCTGTAAGTGACACCTTAAATACAGATTAGGAGAGTTGACTAGAGTTGAGGCTTTGAAGCCGGAGTCGATGTTGGAGAATTTACCCGGTGTTGGAGTCTGGTTTGGAGTTGAATAATAAGTATAAGAATAAGGTCAAGCGAGAAAACTACCTAGGTTACTGGCCGCTTCACTCGGAGGTTAGGTCCATTGTGTTCACTCTTGAAGCGGGTAGAAGAGAAAAAGAAGACAGATTAAAACAAGCAAAAGCGTGTTAAGTTCAGCCGTGTCATATCTTTTGTCAAACCAGCAAAAATGAAAGTTCCAAGGATAATTGAGAGACCGGTTTATATGGGAGCTATATAAGGTTATAGACTGATTTGGACCGTACTTGGTACAGTTATTGGAAGTCATAACAGAACACTACAAGCTAAATTTGAGCTAAATCGAAAAAAATTGTCGCTTCCAGGGGCTAAAGATGTCAAATCGGGTGATCGGTTTCTATGGGACCTGCATCAGGTTATAGACCGATTTAGATCGTATTTCGCACAAATGTAGGAAGGTGGGAAGTGGCGTCGGGCCCTCCGAAACATAGAAAAGCTTATAAGGCTCTTCTGGATCCCAAGCTATCAAGAGATGGCAGATCGGGCCTTCGAAATAGTGAGTACTCCTCAGTGTAAGCTTCTTGTTAGAGTGGACGCCTCTTACGAGAACCGCGCGAATGAGCCATTGACTGATGCTGTAGGTTACAGGGTGGGAATGATTCTATGGTCAAGCATTTCACTAGACAGTACTTCGCTTATCCTGGGAAGGGAGAAACATGACTCCAGGCGGCTGATAGAAGTATTGACTGGTCATTGCAACGCCAGGTGCTTGACGTCAGACCCTCTCATCATTGCGTTACTGTTCCGCAATTGTGAGGACAGTCTAATGACAGAACACCTCTTTCCTTGCCTTGAATCCCTCCACACACTTCGTCCTCTTGTCTTTCTGCGTTCTGTAGAGACCTGAATTAACTGGACCATACTCTCACCGATGAGAATTGTCGAAAATAGTTTTTCGAGATTTTTTTTTTTTAACTGTTTTTCCTATATGATAACATTAAAGTGTGCTTCCCATCTCGTGTTGTCTAATTTCGAAAGACTGTTTTTCCCCACTGTGCAGCCCATATTCAATTAATAAAGACATTTAATTTTAGCAAATGAAACATCTCCTCATTGTGTATTTTTAATACCTTTATGAATACTTTGTTTATCTGCAAGACCAAAACAAAAAAGAGCTCTTATCCAAACATTGAGTATAAATCTGAGACATGTAAAGTGGGCGCCCACTTGAGATCATAATTATCGGCAATAGGCTTGAATTAATGTGAAAATTAACACTTTTGAGTTGAAGTGGATCAATACACAAAGATATAAAAAAAACAACAGATCGCCAATTTTCAAACCCCAATGATTTATTCCATTCATCTGTATTATGCCAATGTATGTTAGGCATTATTTTTATGTATTTTTTCGCCTTTTTCAGTTACTTGTAGTTAATTACACACCTCCACAGTTCTGCCGTGTGTGTTTTTTTTAGCAAATATTTAAATTAAAAAATGATACGTACCTATACATAAAAAACATTTAATTTGCAAAAAATATTCGCATATATATCTTCGTACTTAGAAAGAGGTATAGACATGGATAGACGTATTTGGATTATGGTTTGAAGATCACAGACTGTCGAAAAGACCAGGCCATTTGATGAACGACAAAAGAACATCGAAAGACGAAGAACAACGCAACACCCAAATCAATATTCCCCAAACGAAATAGCATTTCAAACAAACCAGATCTCTTAATGGAAGAAGAATACAAATACGCCCACGGCATCAACTAAATAAAATAAAAACAAAAGAACACCAAACGAAATAAAGTGAAAACTTATAAATACACTTGTAAACAGGGTGAATCGAAATGCAAACACTTTTTTCTTGTGGAAAATTTTCAAAGAAAGTTACACAGCAAATAGTGAAGAAGACTCCTTCTTTTTTATTTTGCCAACCCACCTGGAGGATTTTTTAAGAATGTTAAATTAAAGTTAACTACGATTCAGAGATGCCGCCTTCAAACCTTAAGTTGCTGCTTAAAGCCGCTTCTGCAGGGAAAATGTGCCTCATTGTAGGAAGTGATGCTAATGCACATCACCAGATATGGGGAAGTTCGGATGTCAACTAAAGGGGTAGGCTGCCAGGACAGGAAATTGAACGGGCAAGAAATGCAACTCTTGCCCTATGCACCTGCAAGGGAGACATTGGCAAAAGTTGGGAGTTTAAACCTCGCGTCATGCATTGGGTATTTAATGCAGTTGTCAGACCTATAATGCTATATGATGTTGTCGTCTGGTGGACGGCGCTTCAAAAGTCCACCTACTGTTCAATAATCAACCGGATCCAAAGGATGGCTTGTTTGTGCATCACAGCCGCACTGAGGACGACACCATTTGATACACTGAATTTAATGTTACATCTTACGCCCCTGGACATTGTGGCTTGACAAATTGCTGCCACCACTGCCGCGAGGCTAAGGGAGCTTTCTCTTTAGTCATGTGGCGGCTACAGACAGTGTGTTATGCTTGATACAATGTCCGGTATTCCAGGCAGTGTGGATTACACCCTACCTGAGCAGCTTTTTGATACACAAAACTGTACCAAAATTAATGATAGAACCGATTGGAACTACGACAAAAGAAGTTACATGGAACGGATGGTTCCAAACTAGACAACCCGGTGGGCTTTGAGGTGTACTCTAAAGATCTAGAACTGGTCATATCGAAAGGTTACCCGACCAATGCAGTGATACATCAAGAGGAGATCCTTGCAATTAAGGAAGCAGTGGAATGCCTCAGATATAATGTCTTCTCAGACAGCCAGGCAGCCATTAAATAGTCCTTGCGAAAAAAGCATTCTCTCGGTAGGGCATGGTCCGATCAGCTGGCCAATCGATTACAAATCGGTGCGCGCTTCTAGAAAATCTTGCATTTCTAACAAACAACCTCAAGTCAGGAATCAGAAGACTGATATCAGAAGAACACATAACGTGGAAGAATCGTTGGAACAGTGCCACACAACCCACATTACGACGATGTTCAAGGGAAACAATAGAGTTGGATACCCTACCATCTCCAATCAACACCAACGCCCGCCTCTGGACACGGTCAAGCTGCTCCAAGGATAATTTTGGAGCTCTAGCCCATGTGTGCGAGTTATATTCCATCTACGGCCTGATGTACGGAAGTCGATTCCACATATGAACCGTCCTTGCGAAAAAAGCATTCTCTCGGTAGGGCATGGTCCGATCAGCTGGCCAATCGATTACAAATCGGTGCGCGCTTCTAGAAAATTTTGCATTTCTAACAAACAAGCTCAAGTCAGGAATCAGAAGACTGATTTCAGAAGAATCGTGGAAGAATCGTTAGAACAGCGCCACACAACCCACATTACGACTATGTTCAAGGGAAACAATAGAGTTGGATACCCTGCCATCTCCAATCAACATCAAGGCCCGCCTCTGGACATGGTCAAACTGCTCCAAGGATAATTTTGGAGCTCCGGCCCAGAGGGAGTGAAATATTTCTTAAGAAAGTCCAAGCAATTGAATGCTTCTTCAAATACATGTTTTGACCAACAGACATCACATTGAATCATCATGCTCAGAACATCAAGAACCTCTGACGGCTTGATATCTACACCTTTGATAGATATTGACGATTGTAAATCGTTTTGGGGAACAACTAACAGCCCTGCGTCTTGCGTGCATTAAAATCTACTCTGTTCATTCGACCCTACTCAGAAATGGCCAGCAAATCCTGGCAGAGTGTTACGCAAATTACCGAAGTTCTTCTGACTCTTTTTACAAATTGGACATGACAATGTTGAGGTAGTTCCTGTCAGTTCTTTTACGCGACTTTTCCGTCAACTATGCTCAGATTGAACTCGTAGCTGCATTCAAAATATTTCCCTTCTCCAATGTTCAACACTGTGGGCTTAATCTTGGTTATTTGTTGTCTAATATCCTTCACCGTTGCACTGATGAGTTTTCCAGATTCCTTTGCAAATTAAAACATTATTGGTGGGAATTAATGCCCTGATGAAGGACGTGGATTTTCTCAGTGAAGGAACACGTCAGATACTAGCCGCAAAGGAACAACAGATGCTATAAAGAAATTTGCGTCTGATATTGTTTCATCGGAAGATATCCTTTGCTTATAAATGATTTGTCCTGATGATCCATCGCAAGAAGAGTGGCCACCTCACTTTCAGGAAGACTCTCCAGCAACCCCATTTACTGATCAATGTAGGTTTTTTGGGAAGAGTCGGCACCTCATTTTCATTAAGACTCTTCAGCAACCTCATTTACTGATCAATGTAAGTTTTTTTGGCGAAAGTCGCCACCTCATTTTCAGGACTCTCCAGCAGCCGTTTTGAAATATGGTCCATAAGATCCTGCAGGCTGGGTTTCGCAGAGACTTCCGTAAATTCCGTATGCAGTGGTTGTGAATCCATGTTGGGATTCTTGGGCAAGCAAAACCAAGGATTGGTCGCAGAGAAGTGGGAGGTCTTCCACAGTGAGGAGAAGGAGGAAGGAACTCCCCTTGTGGTTGGCATTGATCAAGTCTCCGTGACGGGTTTGGCTTAGACTAAAGGCATGGCGATAGGAGTCTCAATGCAACCCTACGAACAGGGAGCGGATGATGGTAACATCACCTAATCCCAAGAAACCCATTTACTTGGAAGACTAAGATATGCAAAGATCCTAGTATTGAAGTATCAGGCAGTACAGGGAATGGAAACCCAATACACCCTAACGAACAGGGACCCGACGATGGAACCATTACCGACTTTATAAAGAGTCGGAAGACCAGACTAGGCAAAGAACCTAAAAAGATGACATCAGGCAGTCCAGTGACAGGAGGAAAGTCAATGCAGTCTAAAGAAGTCCATTTACTGGAGGACCAATGATTGAGGTAATCCAGATAAACTTTCAACGCAACGACATACGCTCTGATGGAGAAAATCAGCAAGGCAAGATTCATATTGCCTTAACTCAGGAGCCATGGTCGACCCGGAACAAAGTTTCTGGACTGAACCATATCAACTACCAATTATTCTATGGTAACACTCGTAACACTCCAACGTCGGATGCAACAGCGGTGATACAGGGAGACGGTGGAGCTTACCTGGCATCACTGTATCTCCCTTTCGACTTGCCGACACCGCCACCCACGTCGGAGATGCAACGGCTGGTGAGAAAAGCAAAACAGACAGGAAACGAGGTACTAATAGGGTGCGATGCGAACTCTCACCACATTTCGTGGGGTAGTACCAACATTAATAAGCGGGACCAAGCCCTGGCCGAGTTCTTGAATACTAACGACCTATTAACACTTAATATTGGTAACACCGCTACCTTTGTTAATAGGATAAGGGAGGAGGTATTAGATGTGACGATATGTTTGGAAAATCTATTCGATGAGGTTCAGAAGGGTCTCCATGGAACACTCTTTCTCTGACCATCGCTACATTAGGTTTAGAATAGCACGGCCAGCGCCGAATCCGATAAGCTTCCGAAATAAGTTGAAAACCAACTGGACAAATTTCAGAAGGCTACTCAGAAGAAGACTTGGGCAAGATAATTTAGATTGTCCAAGCATAGAAGAAAGGAATCCTTGAGGAGTTTCAAACCATTTAAGTCACCCCGACCTGATGGAATATTTCCAGCGTTGCTGCATAAAGAAGCAGACAATCAGGCGCCCCATCTGGCCAATAGTTTCACAGCGTGCCTAAAACTTTCATATACTCGGAAAGCCTGGCAGGAGGCAAGGGTGGTGTTTATACCTAAGCCCGGCAAGGCAAATTATGCGACACCAAAGGCCAACAGACCCATAAGCCTTACGTTCTTTCTACTCAAAACCATGGAACGTATTGTGGACACCATGATAAAGAGTATAACACCCACCGAACTGCTCAAATACAAGCAGCATGCCTATGTCAAGGGAAGATCGGTGGAGACTGCCCTGCACGAGGTTGTGCATAAAATAGAAGAATCCTTCGATGCCAAAAAACGTACACACTGGCGGTATGCGTTGACTTTGAGGAGGCTTTTAACAATGTGCGGACCAACACACTGATCCAATCATTAGACTAGTACTGGGTGGACCTGGTCCTTAGAGACTGGATAAACCATATGCTAAGGAACAGGTGGATAAATTGTGTGTCTCATGACATAAATATAAGGGAGAAAGTTGCACAGGGCATGCCACAGTGGGGAATTTTATCGCCACTCCTATGGGTGACCACCATATATGACCTATTACGGATGCTGACTGAGGAAGGACTTGAACTCGTCTGCTACACTGACGATGTTATAATACTTCTAAGGGGCAAGGATGCGAACGAGCTGTGTGGATGGGCCGAAAGGGTCTTGCATATGGCATATGATTGGGCTAGACCCAGAGGTCTCAATGTTAACCCAGAGAAGACTGATCACCATAAATGACCAATAACGGATGCTGACTGAGGAGGGATTTGAACCCGTCTGCTACGCAGACGATGTTATAATACTTCTAAGGAGTAAGGATCCGAACCAGCTATGCAGAAGGGTCGAAAAGGTCTTGCATATAGCATATGACTGGGCTAAACTCAGAGATCTCAATGTTAACCCAGAGAAGACTGAAATATGCCTGTTCACGAGGAAGACGAAGGTGGGCTAATTTAACGCACCACGTTTCCTCAATAAGAAGATTTCGATATCTCACAAGGTCAAATACTTAGGTGTGATCTTGGAAAGGAAACTGAATTGAAAGTGTCACATTCAGGAGCGTACTGAGAAGGCTCACAGATGTTGGGCACTATGTAGACGGGTCGTAGGCTCGAAATGGGGCTTGAATCCGAGTATAATCCACTGGCTCTACAAGAGCGTGATTAGACCAATACTTACTTACGCCTCTGTAGTTGGGGTGGACTGCTATGAAGAAAAAGTGTAACATAAGGACCATACAACAGATTCAGAGAACATGTTGTCTTGGCATAGGCGGAACGATGAGGTACTCGCTCACTAGGGCACTGGAGACTATTCTAGATATCCGACCCATTGACATACAGATTAAGTGTGAGGCAGCCACTGCGTCTATGAGTCTTAAGGCGATGGGAGAATGGATTGAGAATGGGAGCAGCTCATACCATCGCGGTATAAACGAGGCGACGATAGGAAACGAGAAAGGAAGGAAAGAGGTTTCCGATCGGATACCTGAGATGAAACTTGAAGTCGAGTGCGTGGCACTACTGCCATCGGCACAGTCTTGGATTGACAGAACTCTAGTATTGCCATCTGGAAGATTATGTTACACGAATGGATCAAAGCTCGAGGACAGAGAGACAGGACAGAGAAATTGAGAACCCAGGGACTGAGATCTGTTTTAGACTGCCTGCCCATAATACGGTCCTGCAGGCGAAGATCCGGGCGATCACGGAATGCGTGAAGTGGTGTGGTGCTAACGCGAGGACGTCGATTGTCAACATCTTTACCGACAGTACAATTGTCATAAGGGCAATAACAACCAGGACGGTAAGGTCACGAACAGTCTTGCAGTGTAAGAAGGAGATTAACGCCTTCTCTGAGGATGGGAAAATCCGCATCGTTTGGGTGCCGGGCCCTTACAGAGTAAGGCGAAATTAAAGGGCAGACGATTTAGCGGTGAAGGCCAGAGGACTGCCGTCAATAAACTTGGTTAACCCGAAGCCTTTCGGGTCGACGCAGTGCGAGTTAAAGGGAGTGGGCGACGAATGCGCATGCAACATTGTGGAAAAGCGAAACGGTCGGTAGGACGGCAAAAATCCTATGGGGGGGATCCAGATCGTGAGAAGACGAGGCTATTACTGAAAGGAAGCAAAAAGGAGGTCAGTATAGCTATTGGTATCATAACGGGACACATAGGACTGCGAGCTCACTTATGTAAAATCGGTGCGGCAAGTGATAGCGTGTGTAGGGCATGCGGGGAAGATGATGAGACGTTGGAGCATCTCCTTTGTCATTGCCCTTCTTTTGCGTCTAACAGATACCGCCACTTAGGTGGAGACTCAATACCAGATATGAACCAACTTAGGGGAGTGATATTGAAAACAATTCAGGATTTTGTAAGTAGCACGGAATTTCTTACTTAAAATTTTCTTTTTAGAGGTTACTTTTGAGTTTTTAGAGCACACAACACTGGCTTAGGTGTATGTCCATACTGGCATGGGGCGGATTAATATCTGCACCCTCTTTTCAGCCTAACCTAACCTAACCTTGCATATGTCATAGGCAGCGCTTCCGATAATTTGGGGCGTGGTCAATTTACATTTTCCTCAATCTGTGCCATAGGGCACTGTTAGCTGTAGCTGTAGCTGTCGTTGTATTCCTTCTTTTGCAAATTACTTAGTCCGTGGACAAAAAGGTATCAAATATATAATAGTTAGTATATAATAGTTTATATCCATGTTATCTGCTAGAAAGTGTTGCGCATTTGTCGTTCCGCCTTGGAAACTTGGCTTAATGAGCAAGAAGTATAGCCTCTAAAGGGTTCACCTTGTAATCCTTAAAATTCAGTTGTGTTTTATTACAAATACATATTCCGAAATTTTTACTATGTAAACAATTGATGTAATTGCCACAAACTTTTCGTAATTTTTTCCTCTGAAGGAAGAATACTTTTGCCAGACTCTGGCCCAAACCGTGACCATTGGACTGTCTACATGTCGTGTCGTTCAAATAAGTGCAAATTAATAAATGAATTCATATTTGGTGATGTTTCGCTGCTTCAAAAAAAGATACACACAATGGAAATAAAATCACATCTTCACACTTGGTCTCAGTTTTTATACCCTCCACCATAGGAAGGGGGTATACTAATTTCGTCATTCTGTTTGTAACACCTCGAAATATGTGTCTGAGACCCCATAAAGTATACATATTCTTGATCGTCATAACATTTTAGGTCGATCTAGCCATGTCCCCCCGTCCGTCCGTCCGTCAGTCTGTCTGTCGAAAGCACACTAACTTTCGAAGGAGTAGAGCTATCCGCTTGAAATTTTGCACAAATACTTTTTATTAGTGTGGGTTGGTTGGGATTGTAAATGGGCCAAATCGGTCCATGTTTTGATATAGCTGCAATATAAACCGATCTTGGGTCTTGACTTCTTCAGCCTCTAGAGGGCGCAATTCTCGTCCGATTTGACTGAAATTTTGCACGTGAAATTTTGGTGTCATTTCCAACAAATGTGGTAAGTATGGTTCCAATCAGTCCATGTTTTGATATAGCTGCCATATAAACCGATCTTGGGTCTTGACTTCTTGAACCTCTACGGGACGCAATTCTCGTCCGTTTTGACTAAAATTTTGCACGTGGTGTTTTGTTATCACTTTCAACAACTGTGGTAAGTATGGCGCAAGTCGGTAAATAACCTGATATAGCTGCCATATAAACCGATCTGGGGTCTTGATATCTTCAGCTTTTAGAGGGCGCTATTCTTATCCGATTTGGTTGTAATTTTGCGCGTCGTATTTTGGTACTAGTTCCAACAATTGTGTTAAGTATGATTCAAATCGGTTCATAATCTGGTATAGGTGCCATATAAACCGATCTTGGATCTTGACTTCTTGAGCCACTAGAGGGCGCAATTCTTAACCGATTTGGCTGAAATTTTGCAAGAGGTGTTTTGTTATGGCTTCCAATAACTGTGCTAAGTATGGCGCAAATCGGTACATAACCTGATATAGCTGCCATATAAGCCGATCTGGCATATTGACTTCTTGAGCCTCTAGAGGACGCAATTCTCATTCATTTTGGCACAAATGTTGTACAACGCCTTCTCTCATGACCTTCAACATTCGTGCTTAATATGGTCTGAATGGATCTATAGCTTGATACCGCTCCCATATAAGCCGATCTCCCGATTTTGCCTGATGAGCCCTACAAGGCGCAATTCTTATCCGAAAGAAACTGAAATATTACACAATGACTTCTTCAATGTTCGGCATGCAATTCACTTGTGGTCCGAATCAGGCTATAACTTGATATAGCTCCAATAGCACAACAGTTCTTATTCAATATTCCTTGTTAGCCTAAAAAGAGATACCGCGCAAAGAACTCGACAAATGCGATCCATGGTGGAGGGTATATAAGAGTCGGCACGGCCAAACTTAGCACGCTCTTACTTGTTTTTTGTGGTTTTCTGTCGGCGTGTTTTTAACCGGCAAATGCAATATTTCAAACAATTTGAAGATGTCAAATCATAATGAAAGCTAACAAACAAAGAACAAAAAAAACGTGGCGCAATGAAATTTGTTTAGTTCCACCTCCCTATTTTTGGAATGTTTAATATGAACTTGTATGGATGACTGGCTGGATGGCCATATGGGCTATCGATTGGTCATTAATGAATCTGGGCGCAAGCAGCAGCAAGAGTGATGCACTTTCATTCATTGGCGGATTGTGGTGGCTCATTCACATGTCAATTGCTTTGGATTTAATTATGAGTGCAACCGAAAAAATTGGCTATGAGACCTATTCTCTACTGAGCTACTTGTTAAACTTCGTTTTGTCGTCAGCTGAGCTGATGAACCCTAAGTTTGAGTTAGGCTGTGTGTCGAATGGTAGCAAAGTTGTGGGGATAGTAAAAATATGACGTTAAGTGTGGTGAATAATTTTTGAGTAGTCCAGGGGCTAGTAAGACTTTTGACAGCACAGCAAATTTTGACGTTGAATTGAATTTTGACCTTTAATTTTTAGCAATGGAGAGAATTAAAAACTTTTTAGAGAGTAGCATAAACATACACTCTCATTTTTGTTTTGTATACCTCTGATCTAGACTCTAGATTAGATAGATTCTCTGTAGATTCTAGAGGGCCTTCATCATTCGGTCAGACAAGTAGGGAATAAATATTTAGGATGATCTTTAGTTTACGGACAGGTCGAATGGGGTTAGGCCACATTAAAGATCTCCTAAATCTCTTTCTTACGAAAAACTTGCAAAAAATATTTTTCCATGAAGCGAATCATATTTAATTTTTTTTGCTAACGTCCGCGATAAGTTGGAAAATAAAGGTTGAGGAAAATGGAAAAAAAATTGTATTGGCAACCCTTAAAACCATTATGGCTGCCATTGTCGTAATCATTTTTATTTGTTTTATTGGTTTAAATGGTAAGTTTTTCTTTATTTATTTCCAAAAAATAAATTAAATATAGATAACAAAACAGCGCAAAACAGGTCCGATTCTGATCATAATGGAATGGATGTTGGAGATCACATTAGAAGTCATTGTGTAAAATTTCAGCCAAATCGAATAAGGATTTCGCCCTTTAGGGGCTCAAAAAGTATAATAGGGAGATCGTTTTAAAGCGGGACTGTATTAGGCCATAGACCAATTCAGACCATATTTGACACGCATGTTGAAGGGAGCAGCCGTTGTACAAAATTTCACCCAAATCAGATAATAATTGCGCCCTATAGAGGCTCAAGAAGTCAAGATCTCAGATCGGTTTATATGGCAGCTATATCAGGTTATGGACCGATTTAAACCATACTTTGCACAATTGTTGAAAGTAATAACGAAACACTATGTGCAAAATTTCAGCTAAATCGGATAAGAATTGCGTCCTCTAGTGGCTCAAGAAGTCAAGACCCAAGATCAGTTTATAGGGCAGCTCTATCAGGTTATGGACTGATTACAAACATACTTAGCACAGTTGTTGGAAGTTGTAACAAAACAAGTCATGCAAAATTTCAGCCAAATCGGATTTGAACTGCGCCCTCTAGAGGCTCCAGAAGCCAAGATCCCAGATCAGTTTATAGGGCAGCTCTTTCCGGTTATGGACTGATTACAACCATACTTCGCACAGTTGTTGGAAGTCATAACAAAACATGCCACGCACAATTTCAGTCAAATCGGACGAGAATTGCGCCCTCTAGAGGCTCAAGAAGTCAAGACCCAAGATCGGTTTATATGGCAGCTATATTAAAACATGGATCGATATGGCCCATTTACAATCCCAACCGACCTACACGAAAAAAAAGAATTTCTGCAAAATTTCAAACGCCTAGCCTTAGTCATTCGAAAGTTAGCGTGCTTTCGACAGACAGACATGGACGGACATGGCTAGATCGACTTAAAATGTCATGACGATCAAGAATATATTTACTTTATGGGGTCTAAGACGAATATTTCGAGGAATTACAAACAGAATGACAAAATTAGTATACCACCATCACAAAAACCTTTGATAGCTGTCAAATTTAGGTCGAGAAACAATTAAAAATGTTAGAGATTTTTCCGAATGCAGAATAGGATAGAATAGTCGTGATTTTCTTATGAGTTGTCATATCTAGTGTTTCGGTATTTTCTCGTGAGTCGTGATTAACAATGTGAGTTGTAATTCCCGCTCACGCGCGAAAATTTTTAATTTAATCGCACTCACGCACGATCATGTAATTACATTTGGATCTCACTCACGCGTGACACGACTACTCACGCCTCACGTGCACACCTCGTAAGTTATGAGTTGATAGGTTTTTAAATCATCCGACCTAGAATGGGAGTATACTAACTTCGTCATTCCGTTTGTAAAACCTCGAAATATTGATTTGCTAGCCTATAAAGATAGTCTTGACATTCTAAGACAATCGAGCCCTGTCGCCTTTTGTCAAAATCACAATAGCGGTCGAAAGATATCCCCTTGAAACTTTATACAGAAACTTTTCATTAATGCAGTTCGTTGGGTCATATAGGTTCAGATTTCATTACAGCTTCCATATAAATTGGTCCTTCGATTTGACTTCTTGATCCCCAATAAGACTCAATTTTTGTTCCATTTGGCTGAAATTTGGTTTGTGAAGTACGTCTATACCTAACAATATCCACACCAATTCCCACCAGATAGACTCACACAAAAGTATAGCTCCCATATAAACTGATCGCGGGATTTGACTCATGGTACGTGGAGTACAATAATGCCTTATAACCACTAAGTAAATAAAACCTTCATAAACATCGATCCTTCCCTGTGACTTCTTGAGACTGGAAGAGTCAATCATTAACCGATTCGATTTCTTCAAACTAATCCATTTTATACTTGTTTGATTTTCAGTTAATTTATGGAGTTAAAAGCTTGATCCATAAACCTTAAGTATCATTGGTATAGGATCATTGGATAAATCATTTAGAGATTGCCCCGCTTAATATTGTAGAAATTGTATATTCTGGCCTATCCACAATCTGCAATCGATAGATACGCCCTAGAGCATTCAGCTATGCTTCCCCAAAGGGCGGAATACGACCTCGATCAATAAGAGGCTTAGGTGATTTATCCTTGGACGGAATACGACTTTGATTTTTAAGATGTTTAGATGATTTATGCTCAAGGTACAATTTAACTACGAGTATAGGACTCTTTTCACATTTAAATGTATCTGTCTCTATATTCTTGTTATAAATTTTAATAACGGTTTCAATGGCTCTCCGTACTTTCCCAGTAAAAATTTGCTGGAGAGTAAGAATAGTCTTTACTCTCTATTGCTATTTATTTGAATTAAATAGCTGATTTTCATAAAACAGCTGTTCGATGCTGCAAATTTCTGCTGAGTAAAAAACTTCCAGTAGAAATTTGCGAGCTCTCAATTAGCAAACACTCAAAATTATGCTCGATCTCACGCACTCTCCCGCTCTCCCGCTCTCTTCTGCAGGCAAGCGTAAGACTTCCAATAACAATTTGTGCAAATTGGAGCATTTGAGTACACGAACACACTTCAAATGATACAACACGGATTTTAAAGGAATGAATGAGTAACCACTATGCGAACAACCATAAACATACATACATATGTATCTGCATACATTTTTGCTGTGAATGAACTGCAAATATGCCTGAGTTTATTTGTGGTCCAAAAAACATCGGCCATTCACCGCTGTCTTAGGCCAAGCCCAAGATGATTATGGTGTTAAAAACATTATGAGAATTATCACACTTACAATGACAATTGTGGATATCTACATTGAGAGACAAATTAATACCAAATGTGTTATCATTACCAGATGGTATTAATAGTGAATGCACACCGTTATGGTATGGTTGATACAAAGCGTTTAATTTTGATATTGAGTAATGTTATACCGTCAGATTATGTAGTCATACAATCTTTTTCTTTCAGTGTACCACCATTCAACACTTTTCAGTTGTCTCGTATCACGTTAAATAAATGTAAACCTGTCCTTTATAAATACAACATTCTGTATATTTTCATTTTTTCTTTCCTTTTTCATCATAATTTTATTTCATATACATTTATGTAAAATAAATGCATAAATTGTTCTATAGTATGCATTACAAAATGTCGTCAAAATAAATATTAACAAAATATGACATACTTATACAGCATCTTCGATCCTGCCAGGAGTCGAACCTGGAATCTTCTGATCCGTAGTCAGACGCGTTATCCATTGCGCCACAGGACCGTTATCTCGTCAATTGCCAATCCACAGTTTTCGATACTCTCATTTTAAGCAGTATAATGTCTCTCAGCTTAATTTCAAATAACATTTCCACACAGGGCTCTCAGTTGAAACCATACACAGCACGTAACACACAAACACACATGAAAGCCACAAAAATCCATTCACCACTATTGTGTGTTGTAGTAGTAAGAACAAACAACATGGTTGATTTCAATAAACCGGGTGAGGTGTGGTGAATATTCCATCAATACAACGGCGTGTGTGTTGAAGAACAGTATCAAATACAAGATGTGTAGCGCCAATTGTACCCCAGTCACCACTTTTGTCTACTGTTTATGGTGGCATTGCCAACAAATTGTCTACAAATTTATTTTTTCCCTAATATGAAGAAGCATTATTTTGTTTCCTTTATTTACTCATTCGTTGAAAATTATTAAGCCGCCTAATACATTTAAAGCTTTTCGTAGAAAAAAAGAGAATTTAGGAAGAAATGTAACTTCTTAAATTCGCAAAAAGCTAAGTAAATTACAAAGTAATTGGAATAATCAAAGCACATGCAGTGGGAGGCAAAACCGAGTGGATGTTTGCCATTTTTTCTATTTTTACCCAATAAAGACGGTATTGTTCATTGACTTGATTCCATATTTGGAAAGAAGTTTAGTTAGTGGTATAGAAACAGAACACTATTAAAAATTAGGTGAAAAGTAAGCAAATAAATGAGAAGTTACACCAATGCAAAAAAGTGACGAGAACTCAGTTTTGTTCTTATTAATGTAAATCGAATAATAGCACCGTTATTTTGAGTGATATACTCTGCTTTCATTCTTGTTGGTCACATGTGCAATTTATATTTGGAAGCACACAGAAAAATCTTCTTATATAAAGGGTGATTTTTTAAGAACTATAGAAAAGTTTTTCAAAAAAAAAAAAAAACCACATACAATTCAAAAAAAATTCATTAAATCTTTATTTGAATCGATAATGCGTCCAATGTATGAAGATTATTTCATGCAAATGTTGACCATGAGTGCGCTTAATCTTTCCAACATTTCGGTAGGTTTCTTACGAATAACTGCTTCAATGTTGTCTTCCGATGCGTCAATAAAGCAGGCTTGTCTGTATAGACATGAGCTTTAACATATCCCCACTAAAAGGCGTTAAATCGCACGATCTAGGTGGCTAGTTGACAGGTCCCGAACGTGAAATGAAATGTTCATCGAACTCGCCTCTCAATAAGTCCATATGTGGCACCGTCTTGTTGAAACTACATGTCATACAAATCAAGTTCTTACATTTTTGGCAAAAAAAGTTGGATATCATCTCACGGTAGCGCTCACCATGCACAGTTACGTTACGATTTGCATCACCTTTCAAGAAGTACGGTCCAATGATGCCACCAGCCCATAAACCACTGGTGGCATTGGTAGCTCTTGCAATGCTTCTGGCTGATCTTCACTCCAAAAATGACAATTCTACTTCGCCGCTGAACACAATTTTTCGATAAAAAAAGTGGATCTTCGACCAACTTTCCAAGAGCCCATTGACCAAAAATTGTGCGTTGCGGTAGGTCGTTGGGCTTCAAATTATAGAACAAACTGAAGATGTTTAACAGTGAAACAAAACATGAAACGTGCGTGAACTGTTTAAATCAGTGTTGTCAATAAGATAATAGCTAAAAAATCACCCTTTACATAATACGCTAAAAATTAATCTATACTATGAAATAGGAAAGAATTTACCCTACAAGGAATGTAGGATATTGAAAGTACCCTCAAAATTCTACTATTGAGCCCAAACATCGGAAGGCCTCGGAAGTCCACTGAGCTGAAAAATTTCAGGTTTTGTTCCGAACGTCTTCCACCAGCAACTTGAAGTTTGAAGACAGCTTCTCTGAATCGTGTGTCATATACAGTGGCCGACAAAAGAGTACGTGCGACGGCTGTTTTAGCTACTGGTCGCTTTCAACAGCACAATTGAAATTTGTTTATTTATAAATCCTTTCGGGAGATCGGTTTATATGGGAGCTGTATCAGGCTGTATCCAATTCGAACAATATTTGGAACGTTTGTTAGGGATATAGATACAGTGACTGTGCCAAATTTCACCAAAATCGGATCAGAATTACGTCCTCTAGAGGCTTAAGAAGTAAAATCGGAAGTTCGGTTAATATGGGAGCTATATCAAGTTTAGGACCGATTCGAACCGTACTTGGTACACTAAATGTCATGGAAGACGTAGACGGTAATAATTGCGCCCTCTTGAGGATAAAGAAGTAAATTCTGGAGATCGGTTTATATGGGAGCTCTATTTAAATATGGACCGATATGGTCCATTCATGACCTACTCTAATAGGAAGTTTTTGTGCAAAAATTTAAGCGCCTTCGAAAGTTAGCGTGCTTTCCACAAACAGGCAGTCAGACGGACGGACATGGCTAGATCGACTTGAAATGTCAAGACGATAAGGAATATATATTCTTTATGAGGTGTCAAAAACGGAATAGTGATGTTAGTATACCCCATAGTATAGTGGAGGGTATAAAAACAAAAATATTTTTCCGTATCACCCATTTACAATCTCAATAGGAAGTATTAGTGCAAAATTTCAAGCGCCTAACTTTACTCCTTCGAAAGTTAGCGTGCTTTCCACAGCAGACAGACGCACGCTCACGAGACGAAAATTTTACTCACGCACGACTCACGAGAAAATCACGACTCACAAGGCAATCACAACTCACGGGGCACAGACGAGTCACGATTAAACAAATATTTTTCTATGAAGAGAGTAATATTTTTTTCCATGCGTCTCAAATCATACAGCATTCGTTCGATTTGAGAGCATGCGAAAAATTTAGTTTTTCGTTATTTTTTGTTATGAGCATGACTTCACTTACTCACGCACGAAGAATTTAAATTTAATCACGGTCACGCACAATCGCGTGATTAGATATGAATCTCACTCACGAATCACGTGACACTACGACTCACGAGCATACCTATATCTGGTAAAAAATAATAATTAGAAAAAAATTCATGAAAAATAATTCGATCCTGCCAGGAGTCGAACCTGGAATCTTCTGATCCGTAGTCAGACGCGTTATCCATTGCGCCACAGGACCACTTAGCGTTGCCTACGCCAAATTACAATTTTGTTCGTAGAGCTTTGACTGTAACATGAGACTAAAAATAAAAAGCTATCGAAAGCTTTGTGTGGGGAAAATAAGGCAATATATCAAAGAGACTAATTGTGGTGGTAACTTATTCATTCATTTCCACATGTGTGTGAACTTCTTACACAGGGCGGGTTATAAATTTTATGATCATAATTTTCTGTGGAACAGCTTTGCCAAATACAAATTGGAAAAAATAATATGTGACACCAATTTCAATGGGTTTTGGTGGTAAGTTGCTAGTAAACCAGGTAAAAAAAGTCATTGATCATTCACTATTGTCAGCATACGAGTTGATTTATTAGGTTGGGTCGCCAAAACTACATATGGAGCAATATTATGATAAAAAATATAATTATCTGAAAAATAAATTAAAATAAAAATTTTTAATTGGTGAAAGTAGTTTTACAGAAATTTCCAGATATAAATTTAAGAAATTATTTTTTTCCTAAACACTTTTAAGGAAATCAAAAATATTTGCACAAATATCCTATTACGAAAATATTTTCAAGAAAAATCTTATTTAGACGAGATTTTTCATAAAATTTAAAAGTAAAAGCACATTTTTCAATATTTGTAGAAAAATTATTCGATCTGGACTATATTCGGCAAAATTGTCGACGTATATATTTACATATATTACAATTCACCTTTTTAAATGACATTGCAGTGGGCATTGACCACCCACTGAAATTGCAGTGGGTGGTCAATGCCCCCATAAATAGCCTGAGATCGTATTTTCTAAGCCCTAAGATAAACGACGTTTTTTTTGTCCTATAAAAAAATTCTGCCACTGGGGCATTAGAAATCCTATAATACCACTATTAGACTATTCACTGCTAGCAAAGTCATAGTAAAAAGCGTCTACATACTCAGCTCGCTCTGGGGTGGGCTCACGGAATACGTAGAATGGCTAATTGTTAGACATTTGTTCCCAATTTTTGCCTAGCACGTCAGCCGGCCTATTTCAACGCACCCCCTGATGCGAGGGTCCATAATCCGGATATACCATTTGCATCTCTCTACAAGTCCACCTTACAAAACCCGATGTCAGAGCATATAGCATCGCCAGACTTTACAGCTAAATTGGGATATTGCATTAAAAACAAATAAAATGTCAAAATTGCTGCAGAAGTTTTCCGTTTTTGCTATGCGAGCTTAACTGCTGTTCTCATATGCCTTGAAATAAAAGATTCTATAATAACTTAAAATGCATGTAACCCCCAAACTATTTAACTTAGTAAGATAGTTACTCCCTCAACGTCATATGTTATACCCTCCACCATAGACAGCGAATATACGATCTAGTCATTCCGTTTGTAACACATTGAATTTTTGATCTTACAACTGACAAAGTATATATTTCTTAATCGGTTTAACATTCTGCGTCGATCTAGACCAGTTCCTCCGTCTGCAACAATCATGAAAGCTTTCGAACGAATGAAGCTATACCATTGAAAGTTTGATAAGATACGGCATCTAGAATTATGTCTTTGGGGATTGTAAATGGTTCATGTTTAAATATTGTGTTCACGCACAAAACGTTGCATTAGGAACTCAGTTGCGTTGAACATCTCGCCAACCGAACGGCGACACTTTTTGAAGCGACTCTGTCGTTCTTTATGCTTCTTCTAGTTCTTTGTTGAATTTTTTTTTTTTTTTTTTTTAACTACTCTTTATTGTGTTTGTGAGCGAGTGAACGTGGATTAAATGCGGAAAAAGAAGAAATAAAATAAAAGACTTGAAACGTTAACTCTTCAGGCGTGTTTTACTTTGTATCCTGCAATCTACTCTTGCCTCAAGGGCTGCCAAAATTATTCCCGTTACCCAGGGACTGTTCCAGAATCCTCCATGCCTGAAGTTTTTGGCGGTAGACATCCAGGTGGTCTGCAACGGTGGCGTTGCGGTGACCATCCTGTGTGTTGGTGAGTGTCCCAACACATAGCTATCATAAAATGGATCTAGATGGATTTGCTCTTTTAATGGATCCTTAAAGAGCTTAGTTATTATTGGACTTATTCACCAATTGGACTTAAATTTAACACAAAGTATTTCATTATGCTGTCGAACCTCCATGGTAAGTAAAATTGGAATGCATACATGACATGCTGTGTTATAGATCTCAAGTAAACTGATCCCCTAGAGGGGGATCTACTTTTTATCCATGTAGGTCGTAGGAGATTGTAAATGGGCCCAATCATATGACATAGCCACCATATAAACCGAAGCAATTCTTATCCATTTTGGCTGCAATTTTGCATGCCGGTTTCTGATTCCAACATATACAACATTTATGACCATAATTGGTCCATAGCACGATTTGACTTCTTGAACCCCAATAAGGGCGCAATTTTAATCCGATCCAAAGGCTTTGGGTCGACGCACTCCGAGTTAAGGGCGTGGGCGATGAATGCACATGCAACACGGTGGAACAGCGAAATGGTCGGGTCCTATGGGGGTATCCAAATCATGAGAAGGCGAGGCTATTACTGAAAGGAAGTATGGGGGAGGTCAGTATAGCTATTGGTATCATGAAATCACTTATGTAAAATCGGTGCGGCAAGTGATAGCATGTTTAGGGCATGCGGGGAAGATGATGAAACGTTTGAACATTTCCTTTGTCATCGCCCGGCTTTTGCATCTAACAGATACCGGCACTTAGGTGGGGACACTATACCAGACATGAACCAACTTAGGGGATGGTGGCATAGACAACAATTAAGGATTTTGTAAGTAGCACGGAATTCCTAACTTAGATTTTCTTTTTCGAGGTTACTTTTTTTGTATTTAGAGCGCATAACATGCCGATTACTGGCTTAGATCTATGTCCATAGGACTAAGACTGGGAATAAAAACCCTCCCTTGACCGTCGCAGATCTCTCAATGAGATAACGTGTTCCATGCGCCAGGCCACTGGGATAGGTAATGTTGTTGTTGTCGTAGCAGTGTGTTGTACACTAAGGCGGCAGCCCTTGCCAATGAAAGAATCCATCGGGTGAATCCGGTGCGAACGACCGGCTGCCATGGGATTGGAGATAGGTAATAGCCTATACATTGCAGATCATCTGCAATCTGTGGGTATGAGTCTCACATCTCGCTAGCCATTTCTTCGGGATAAGGCTCAAATTGCAACCGACGACATGTGGTCACAAATTGGCGACTATGATGCCCTAAGATTTTGTCCAGAATCTTAATTTGACAAGTTCTGCAGTTGGCCGGAACATCGTAACCTTCATGACAGGTCAGGGTCTGATTGGAAAGTATGCTGATTGAGTTAAAGTAGCAAATTACGATTTTTGCCGAAGTTCTGAGAACGTCGAGGAAGAGGAAACTTTTGGAACATTTGGTGTGCGTATGTCGTTCAACGGCACGCCGTTTTCACTGAACTTTAAACAATGAGGACCTTTTCATTGAAGCTAAAACATGAATAGGACAATACTCAATAATATTGGATAAGTCTCCCTAGCATTCGTAAGTGGAATTTTCAGGTTTTTCATAACTTAAAATGCTTATGCCTCCTCAATTTGATGTCAAATAATGCGCGAACATAGACGAATTCATAAATACTCTAATGTGAGCTGTAGGCCGGTCAGACGGATGAATATGGTCCACGATGGTGTTGAAAATGGTTATCTAACTAATAATAAAAACGCGTGCATCAGTGGTGTGGTACCCGTATGAAAAACTGACCATTGTATGAAAAACTGACCTTTGTATGAAAAACTGACCATTTCAGGTCAGAGTCTAATTGGAAAACATGCTGAACAAGTTAAAGTAGCAAATTACGATTTTCGCAGAAGCTCTGAGAACGTCGAGGAAGAGAAACCTTTTGGAACATCTGGTGTGCGTGGAAACCTTTTCAATAGACAAATTCAAAAATACTCTAATGTGAGCTGTAGGGAGCTCAGACGGATAAATATGATCCTCCAAATTATTAAAAGTGATTATCTAACCAATAAAAAGCGCGTCCACCAGTGGTGTGGTACCTGTGTCCTGATTTGTATCAAAAACTGCCAATTTCTTTTCTTAAAAACTCATTTAAATAAACAAAAGGGGAGCTTTTGTGTGTAACATTCGATTGGTTATTCAGCTCGACTATATCAAATATATGAACTCCTAATAACTTCAAAACCTTCCAAGAGAGTGAAAAAAATCGTATCCATTCCGCCCTAGTGCCAAAATTCCCAATCTACATTCTGGAGTTGTCTCCAGAAGCTATTTCTCATGTCTCATGCAAGCTGTTTCTTCGGAATAAGGCTCAATTCGCAACGGACGACATTTGGTCACAAATTTGGGACTATAACGTCCAAATATTTTGGCAAGAATTAAATTTGACAAGTTCTACAATAATGAAAACGCGTCCACCAGTGATATGGTACCTGTGTCCCGATTTGTCTGAAAACTGACAATTTCTTTTCTTCAAAATTCATTTAAATAATTCCGCCTTATATGTGTAACATTCGATTGGTTATTCAGCTCGACTATAACAAATATATGAACACCTAAAAACTTCAAAGCCTTCCAAGAGAGTGAAAAAAATCTTATCCATTCTGCCCTAGTGCATAAATTCCCAATCTGCATTCTGGAGTTGTCTATTCGATTTCTGGCCGGGGTGGGGCTTTAGGTCAACATGCATACAATACAAGTAACTCTAAATTGAACATGTATTCATCCATGGTACAACAATAGTCATTTGTTATATGGATTGAAATATTTATCATAAACGTTTGGTTCTTTTTCAATCGAGCATTTATTTGACAAGTTTTTCCAAAGAGTTTACAAGGCTATCAACCAAACATGACAGTAATTATTCATAAAAATATATCAAAAACATGACATAGTTCCATGTCAAAAGATTTTTGTAACTTTTAAAATTAATTTACATGAATTGCACAATTTGTTATGGTTTAAATTATAAGAGGGCATTAAGATTTTGTTTGCTATTTACAATGCAAGAATATTTGAATGATAGAAAACTCAAAGCTTTTATGTAAGCAAAAATTGTTTCTAAAGACGTAACCTGACAAATATTGGTCATATTTGTGAAGGAAGTATTTGCAGTCGGCCAATTTTTATGTCCTCAATATTCACGGCCCCCCTCTACTTTTTGTTTTCGGTAAATGACGTCTTTTATAAGAGAACATTGGTGTTCAAAGTCCCATCCAATGTCATACCCAACTAACGGATCTTTGCCTTAACAGTAACTTTACCGAAAAAACGGAGTAAAGAAACGACTTTATTTTTAAGGAGGTGCAGACATTTTAAGTTATTCGGAAAAGTTCGAAATAAGGAAAATGGGATGCGAAAATGTATCCCCGATCAGTGCTATGAAGATTGGCCCGAGCAATCTTGCTCAACTCCGAACCAAACTCAGACTCCGGCTCGAAACATCAACTCCGCAGCCCTGTCCCCCATACAAGAAAAGGATAAGCTGGTGACTCAAGGGGGATGTACTAATACGATACATCATTCAAATATAGGAATGGACTAATTCGATTCTTCACCCAGATGTAGATGGCTTACCATAATGGAAAAGGAGGACAAGTACTCCACCTTCATAACTCCTATAAAGGTGGAGATCATCACAGATTAGATGGCCATAGATGAGTTAGTGCATTCCTTAAAAATGTTAGACGTTTGATTTTTGTTCACACACAAACATTTTAATTTTTTATGCCATTTCAAATAAAACGGATTATCGTTTTTAATACCATAACCAATTTTTTTCGCACGCACAGTGCCATTAATTATAAAGTCAATTAAGCGATAATGGTCTTCTATGGAGTTTAGTTTTCAGAATTCCATGTGACATTTAGAGCTGCGCATGCCAACTGGCGACATACGCATAAGTAAGCGTTTCTCGTGTAAGTGAAAGGCTGCCCGCACGACTAGCAAAATTGCCTTCAAAATTTGAATAAAAACTGAACGCATTTTTATGCAGCAGCAGCCTAAACTGGTTTAAGTTCATTTAAATGGATTGCTATCGCTGTATGTATATTGGCCACTTGTAACAAATTGCCAACCAAAAGGTCGTTTCAAAGCCGGTGCATGCGGATACGCATATTTGAAGTTGACATTTGATATGCTGGGGTGACACCAATTTGGTGTTAGTATGAATTTATGAGACTAAAACTCTTGATAGCCAATTCTTAATAATTTATCTTCAGGCAGTCAATTGTAAAAATCGCATTTCGCAAATATTTTGAGTCAAAAACATAATTTTCGTTATGCTCTCTTTAAGTTAAAATTTTCGGCGTAATGTTTTATGTAAAGCAATTTTGAAAGTTCACCTTTGGCACATATAATGTTCCAAATTTTTAGGATTCTGCCCGCATTATAAACACAAGACCCTATTCTCTCCTCCAATCTTGTTGTACTATGTACTGCCTGCTGGAAAGGTGTCAGCAATCAAAATTGTATTCCTGGTAATAACCTTTCCCTCTTTTTTCCTAATTCACGCCCCTACTACTGATGCCTTTGTAGTCTCCCCAGACAACAGCTCAACACTTTAGACCCTATCCTACATAAAAGCTTTCAACGCTACCTGACTATTATTAAGTATGCCGAGATCTTACCAGGCAGTGGTCCTTGACAACACTATCCAATAATCCGAAGATCTCTCTACTGCAAATGTGAAGAGAGAACATGACAAAAGGCTGGGACAAATATTGTGGAGCGTTGGGCAGGTTCAAAAAAGAAGAACGAAGAGGAGTTCCTGGGCGAAATTCTGCTGAGAATTGGAGCATACTAGTGAAGCATCTAGGTTGTGCAAGGAGTTGTCTAAGGTTCTTAGAAGCCAAGCTCTATAAGGAGGGAGGATAAAACTTACACCGAGAGCAACTAGGAGATGGTAGAACTATTGATGACGTCGCACTTTCCAGACAGCCAGGCGATCAAGATATCGCATTTACGGAAGATCTCATCCGTGAAATTGTCAACAAGAAGAGGATATTGTAGGCGATTCGCACTTTCAACCCTGTGGGAGCGAAGAGCGCCATCTCCTCCATGCCGGAGTTTACGCTCAACACATTTCTCATAGCTCATCTAAATAGTATAGCATCTAAGGTTCTTAGAAAGCCATGCTCTCTGAGGAGGGAGGATGAAACTTACACCGAGAGCCGAGATGGTGCCGGAGTTAACGCTCAACACATTTCTCATAGCTCATCTCAATAGTACCCTCAGTGATCTTTCCAGATCTCGTTGATCATTGAAACTTGCCTCGGATCGTAGCAGCACGACGTCGGCGGCATATGCGATTAGTTTCGCGCCATTCCTCCAAAGATCAAATAGGACTTCGTTTATCTCAAGGGTCCAGAGAACCGTCTGAAACACCCCTCCTTGAGGCGTTCCCTTTGTTACCCAACTTATGACCGCACTATCTCTAAGTCCGAGTTGATAATATCTCCGCGTAGCATACAATCTCTCCACAAGGAGTTACTCTGTTGGATCCCCATTGCGATCCTGGGCGGCGACTATCGACTCTACATTCACGTTGTAAAATACCCCTCAATATTCAGAAAGTCTGCCATCGTATTCTTTCAGTTGGAAAGACGTTACATAGGAAGGTATTATCCCGACGCTTCTGCAGAAGTCTTTTTGAGTTACTCTGCCAAGACTGAAACAGATTTTCAGAGAAAACCAGGCATTGTCCTAAATACCGAGGGCATGGATAGAGTTTTTGTCCAAAGCAGAACGACAAAGGTTTACAGACCCATTAAAGTGAAAGAAGGACTGCCGCCGGAGAACTTAAGTGGGGCACAACACCCATACCGCATGGATAGGTCGGTGAAGACGGCCCACCATTAAGTGGTACGAGGAGTCAAGACGTCTCTCCAACTTAATGAATACGCAATACCAGATTTCCTGGATATTGAGGGGGCATTAAAAAACGTGGATGTAGGGTCAATATTTGCCCTCCTGAATCTCACTGACCCACATTGAATAAATTCCGGTGGACGGATTTTACGCGGTACGATTATCAACTCGGCAGTTAAAAAGGTAATGCACAGTGGGATTAGAAAAAATTAGTGCAAATTAGTCTGCCAATTATGAAAGAATACAGATATCTTCAATGATCACAAATTGTCCGTAGCCACTACATGACCAAATGGAAAGCCTCCTTGGCCTCACATCAGTGGTCGTAGCGATTTGTCAAGCCACAATATCCAGAAGCATTTGTCAGCAAGGGACTTGAGAACGTTGTTTCTACTTTTGTGTACGGTGATGGAAAGTAAAGTAATTGTAGTCCTATGCAGCCTTCGAAATACATGCTGATGCTTAGCGAATGGAAATTGTCCAACGAGAGGATCGGGAGGAGTAATCCCTCATGCGTCTTGGCTACTGATGAGAGAAGGGAGATCGGTCTGTTCGACACCCCGAAGTTCGTGTCCTTTGCAGGTTTTAGTAGCGAGATCACAATACCCATCTTCCAAACATAGGATACTTTAATAGTGTTCAGACAGGCTGAGGACAGTTGTTAGGTACTCAACTCCAGGCAAATCCAGATTCTTCAGGATCAGTGTAGAGGTTCCGTCTGGGACCAGCACATTGCTCGACTTGGCGTCGCGGATGACATTCGTAGCTTCGTGCACGGTTATTTGTGATGGCTATCCAGCGGCACGGAGATCACGGATACGGCGAATGGCTCCCCTTCTAACCTTGTCTAAGGAAAACACCTCACAAGTATCGCCAGCATTTTTTATTTAAAAAAAAATTTCCCAAGCAAGCAAATAAGAAACCAACCAAAAAAAAGATCACCTGCTTTTCTGCAAATTTTCACTGGAAGTCGTTCGCGTACTTTTGCTTGCAAATTTTTTAAAGAAAGTAGAATAGCTCTTACTCTCCTGCAAATTTTTACTGGAAAAGTACGCGAACAGACCTTTTGACGACCAAAAACACTACTTCAAGTGTGGAAACACCGAATGACGCTCGGTTTTAAGCGTCAAAGTTGAACATTTTTTAACTTTTACGCGCTGCTTTTGTGGAATTGGTATGCAGGGTGGCATTTTTGCAACGCAACGCTCAACGCGTTCATTCTGTTTTGGCATTTACAAAGAGAGATGTCGATGTTTAGTTCTGCAGAGTGGATTCCACATCCAGACCGCTAGTCTTCCTTGATCAATTTGTAAATGTTTTTAAATGACCAAACTTTATTCGTCCCTTTGGCCACTACTCCGTCAAGGTGGGTACAAGTACACATTAAGTAGTCAATCTGCAGCTCGGCTATAGCGCGCAGGTGCGCACGCACGCACCTGGTAGATTAAGTTAACCAACTCTCAACTTTGAACGCGTTTCAGAGCGCAAAATATATGATTTGAATATGCTTACTGTTCAAAATTGTTTTTCAGTTCGTAAATTAGAGAAATACTTTTATTAAAATCATATTAAACCACATCATTGCCCATTTCCATTGAAATTAATTTTGGAAAGACGCATGGTATGTAACTCAACCCAAAGAACGCAAGAGGGCGCTTCTGATTGCTTAAGCCCGCATAACTCGTGCTTGTGCACGTAACTCCAGTTTAAACCTCTGTCTTAACATCATTGCCAATTTCCATTGAAATTAACTTTGGAAAGACGCATGGTATGTAACTCAACCCAAAGAACGCGAGAGGGCGCTTCTGATTGCTTAAGCCCGCATAAGTGCTCCGCGTGGTACGTAACTCCAGCTTAAACCTCTGTCTTAACCTCTCAACACTAGAAAGACCAAGTTTGTTTATAAATTTTTTGCTTTATTCACTAAATGACTGATATGATGTTTTCGTGGAAAACTTTTAAAATTTAAAATTGTTGTTTTAAAACCTACTAAATCCATAAAAAAGTAAGTTATATTATTTAAAAACAAAATTAATTCAAAATAGCTTCAACCGGGCATTTTGACCTGCTTGGTCTTTCTAGTGTTAAACGCTCTCAGCTCTCTATAGGCCTTTCATAACTCCTTGTTACCTGCGATGCCTAGACTTTTGTTAGATAAACCTTTCAAATTTTTAAACTTGCGTCTTGAAAACCGAATTGGCTTATCTCCCTCTTTATTCGAGACAACTATGTATATTTTTCTACTTATGCGCCGTTAATAAGAGAAAAATTTTTATTTTTTCGACAATTTTTATCATAATAAAATTTTTTATTAAAAAAAATTATATGAGATAACAAAAAACCGGGTTTACTCTTAAGCTATTTGCGATCCTGCCAGGAGTCGAACCTGGAATCTTCTGATCCGTAGTCAGACGCGTTATCCATTGCGCCACAGGACCGTTTGGGTGGCAAGCGCCTCGTTTAAGTCTCACCCACAGCCATACACATAATATTTCCACCCTCTTGTTCTTTGGCAAAACGACATATTCCGTTGTAAGTGTTTGAGTGTGTGGCCATGTGACATTTTCTATATTTGGAGAGAACCATAACTGAGAACAACTGTTAATAACATGTTTACCACTACTGCTGCCACTGTAAACTGTTAACTGGAAATGTTATGATGAAATGTTCATTTGGTTGAAAGCTTTTTATGTGAAACAAATTGAAACTCAAACGTTATAGAATATAATATCTCTTGGAATTTGTTTTGAGGAACGAATTATAAAATGCTTTTTGATGGACTTTATAAGGAAAGGCGGTGTGAGTTACAATATTAATCGCTATTTGGATAGGGGAACACCATTTCTAAGAAATTTTCCATATGGCGACAACAACGCACTTTACAGGGCGCACCTTCGATTTCGCTGAAATTTGGTGTGTAAATGTGGGTTGACCCCAAAAACATGAATCAGAAGTCCGTTTTTGGGACAAAAACCCCTGGGCCCCCCGAGGGGCCAAAAACTCACCTTGGAGGAAAGTGAACCAACCTAGGCAATATGGGTATCAAATGAAAAGTATTGTCGGGTATGACAGAAGTTTAGTATGTAGAATAAAATAATGCCCTTCAATTAAATTCAGTTTGTATAAATTTTTAGCAAACTCCATGGTGGTGGGTTCCCAAGATTCGGCCCGGCCGAACTTAGCACGCTTTTACTTGCTTTTTCTTACATTTAGTCTCAATATACAAGACCATGTGTCTTCTTTTTCTTTTTAAGACATAAATTAAAACTCATTGGTGGTCGAGATCTCTGCAGATTTTTGTAATTGATAATCCATAAAAAATATACCCAAGCCAAGTGGAGCATGTTGAATGCTAAGAAATTAATGGACCCATATGCAGATGTTTATACGATTGGGTAACTAGTCTTCATGACCCATATGCACTATACGTTTTTTAGCAAGGGAAATTATACTAAAATTACCACCCAAAGAAAACAGTGTACAAAAATTACTTTTCCAATTGTAAAGGGAACTAAAACTATAGTTTAAGTAATAGTACCTTTAATATACTTAAATTACACCCAAAGAAATTAGTCTGCTGATATTAAAAAAAAATGGTAACGTTTCGAATGAATGCCTACACAATTTTCCAACTTCTAAAAAACAATTAAGGCATTTGCTATATACTATTAACTAGCTGAACCCGGCCCGCACCGATATCTACAAATTATATAGCCTGTTGCCCCTTTCAGATATGCCTTCCAATATGCCTACTTGAGGGTTTTTGGGCCGGTGCACCCCTAGGTAACAGAACTCAATATTTATTATGAAATTAGTACTCTACACCCAAATACCTTTCATTTGAGTTCCATATTATCCCGATAGGTCCACTTTAATTTTTGTGTGGAGTAAAGGGGAGAGTCCGTCCATTTACGATATCAGCAAATCCCATATATAAATCCTATAGATATCAACAAATCCTATAGCTTATTACTCCTTTCGGACCATATTCGTAATCTAGTCCCTAATTCCTTTTATTAGAGTCCCATATTATCATTATCATCCAATATGGTTTTTCCTTAAGATTGCAATTGCAAATTTGCCCATGAACATTTCATTAAGGAACAGGGGCAAACTTCTCACATATCAATGAGTGCTGTCCAATCCAAGTTTGAGCTCAATGATAGGGGCCATTCTTTTATAGTTGAGTCCGAACGTCGTGCCGCAGTGCGACACCTCCCTAAGCGAAAGTGTACTAAAACTGTACTTTCTTAGTTTTTGGGAAAGGGTAGTTTTAGCACCCTTTACCAAAGGAAGGGTTACTAAAACTACCCTTTCCTAAGGAAAGGGGTACCAAAGCTATCCTTTTCTAAAGGAAGTATTACTAAAACTACCCTTTCATAACGGAAGGGTTACTAAAACTACAATTTCCCAAAGGAAGGGTTACCCTTTCCTAAAGGAAGAGGTACAAAAACTACCCTTTCCCAAATGAAGGGGTACTAAAATTTCCTTTTCTAAAGAAAGGGGAACTAAAGCTACCTTTTCCTAAAGGAAGGCGTACTGAAACTACCCTTTCTTTAAGGAAGGGGTACTAAAACTACCCTTTCCCAAATGAAGAGGTACTAAAACTATCCTTTCCTAAAGCAAGAGGTGCTAAAACCACCCATTCCTAAAGGAAGGGGTACTCAAAACTACCCTTTCCTAAAGGAAGTGGTACTACATCTAACCTTTCCAAGGAAAAGTAAACTAACAATACCCTTTCCTACGGATTACTAAAACTACCCTTTTCTACGGATTACTAAAACTACCCTTTTATAAAGGAAGGTGTACTAAAACTACCCTTTCCTTAAAGAAGGGGTACTAAAACTACCCTTTTCCAAATGAAGGGGTACTAAAACTACCCTTTCCTAAAGGAAGGGGAACTAAAAATACCCCTTCCTAAATAAAGGCGTACTGAAAATACCCTTTCTTTAAGGAAGGGGTACTAAAACTACCCTTTCCCAAATGAAGGGGTACTAAAACTATCCTTTCCTAAAGCAAGAGGTGCGAAAACCACCCATTCCTAAAGGAAGGGGTACTCAAAACTACCCTTTCCTAAAGGAAGTGGTACTACATCTAACCTTTCCAAGGAAAAGTAAACTAACAATACCCTTTCCTACGGATTACTAAAACTACCCTTTTCTACGGATTACTAAAACTACCCTTTTATAAAGGAAGGTGTACTAAAACTACCCTTTCCTAAAGGAAGGGGAACTAAAAATACCCCTTCCTAAATAAAGGCGTACTGAAAATACCCTTTCTTTAAGGAAGGGGTACTTAAACTATCCTTTCCTAAAGCAAGGCGTACTAAAGCTTACCCTTTCCTAACTGAAGGGGTACTAAAACTACCCTTTCCTAAAGGAAGGAGTTCTAAACCTACCCTTTCCTAAAGGAAGGGGTACTAAAACTACCCTTTCCTAAGGGAAAGGGAAATATATAGCCTTTCTTAAGGAAAAGGGTACTACCTGCGTTGTCAACGGGAAAGAAAACTTAATATACTCTCTCCTTATGGAAATGGAAATCAATTTACTTTTTCCTAAGGATACCTTAATAACTTTTTCCTAAGAAAACTGCTAGTAAAAATACCTTTCCATGGGATAAATGGTATTAAAACTATCCATTCTTAAGGGAAGGGGTACTAAAACTACCCTTTCTTAAAGGAAGGAGTACTAAAACCACCCAATCCGAAAGGAAGTGGTACTAAAACGACTAAAGAAAACGGGAAAAAAACTAGCGTTTCCTAAGGGAAATGGTACTAAAACTACGCTTTCCTAGGGGAAAGGGTACTAAAACTACGCTTTCCTAAGTGAAAGCGAAAAAAAACTACCCTCAACTTAGGAAAGGGATACTTGAAATATCCTTTCCTAATAGAAAGGGCACTAAAACTATCCTTTTATAAGAGAAGGATTACTAAAACTACCCTTTCTTAGGGGAAAGGGTACTAACTTCGTTTCCTACAAAAGGGAAGTTTTTTCTAATGGGAAAGGCTACTTAATTTACTCTTTCCCTAAAAAAATGATTCCTAATTTACTCTTTTCTAAGGAAAAGGATACTAAAATTACTTTGTTCTTAGGGCAAGGATACTAAAATTACTTTTTCCTAACAACGCTGTAAGTAAAAATACCCTCTCCTAAGATAAATGGTACTAAAACTATCCACTCCTTAGGGAAATGGTACTAGAACTAGGTAAAGGGTACTAAAACTAACCTTTTCTAAAGGAATGGGTATTAAAACTACCCTTTGCTAAAGGAATGGTATTAAAACTACCCTTTGCTAAAGGAATGGTATTAAAACTACCCTTTGCTAAAGGAATGGGTACTAAATCTACCCTTTCCAGAGGAAAAGGGTACTAAAACAACTCTTTTCTTAGGGAAAGGGTACTTAAAATACCATTTCCTAAGGGATACTTCAAGTATCCTTTCTTATGGAAAGAGAAATAAAACTACCCTTACTGAAGGTAAGAAATATTCCAAATATCCTTTCTTATGGAATGGGTTCTAAAACTACGTTTCCCTAGGGAAATGTGATTTTAAATTTGCTTTTTCCTAAGGAAAAGGATACTAAAATTACTTTTTCTTAGGAAAAGCATACTAAAATTACTTTTTCCTAAAAAACTGCTATTATTGTAAAACCACCATTTTTTAAGAGAAAGGTTACTCAAACTACCATTTCCTAAGGGAAATTGTACTAGAACAATTACCTAAAGAAAAGGGGACCTAGGGATACCCTTTCCTTGGGTAAAGGGTGTTATAACTACCCTTTTCTTAGGTAAAGTGTACTAGAACTACCCTTTCCTAAGGGAAAGGGTACAAGGACAACCCTCTCCTAAGGGAAAACTTACTAAAACTAACCTTATCCGATCTTAAGAGAAAGTGTACTAGAACTGCCCTGTTTTGAGGAAAAAGGCACTTCTTAAGAGAATAGGTACTAGTACTATCCTATTATTATTCCTATTAAGGAAAAGGTTACTAGTTCTACCCTTTCTTAAGAGAAGGGTACTGGAACTAACTTTTCTTAAGGAAAATAGTTCTAACACTACCCTTCCTTAAGGCAAAGGGTGAAGAGCTGCCCTTTCCTAAGGAGAGGGCACTAGAATTCCTTCTTCCTAAGGGAAAGAGTACTTGAACTACCCTTTCCTAGGGGAAAGGTACTACAAATTCACTTTCCTTAGGGAAAAACTAGCATTTCCAAAGAAAAGGGGTACTAAAACTTCCCTTTCAGGAGGGAAGCGGTACTTAAACAACACTTTCCTCAACTAATTAGTAGTTAAACTATCCTTTCCAAAGTGCACTAAGACTACGCTTTCCTAAGATAAAGAGTATTAAAACTAACCGTTCCTGAGGGAAAGAGTGCTAAAATTACTCTTTCCTAAAAAGGCCAGCAAAAATACCCTTTCTTAAGGTAAATGGTACTAAAACTTACCTTTCTAGAATTACCCTTTCCAAAGAGAAACAGTAAAACAACAATTTGTTTTTAAAGTGAAAGGGTACCTTAACCACCCTTTCCTAAAAAAATGGTACTAAAACTAACTTTGTGAAATGTAAACAACAAAGGGAAATGGTTCTTCAAAATAAAACCACAATCGAATAAGATTACCGTCATTGATCTTTCATTCCACACGCATTACCACTAACCTATTTCATGTCTGTGACCCACTCTATTGTCCATTGATATGCACAAGTGTAATCAATTGATCTATTGACATGAGACGCGTGAACAAACCACCAACGGCGTTTTGATATCTCACCACTAATCTGATCTGAACAATGGCTGGTGGTGGCTGGTAGCAGTCTCAATTTTCACCATCGCTTGTCACGCTGGGGCTGGGTGCTAGGGGAGGCTCGCTACTAAATAAAACTATTTAATTGATATTCTAAAGTGGTTTGTTGTTATTGCCTTCCCCAACACACATGCGCCACCATTTAGACAAAGTGTAACGACAACAATTAAAATGCGTGCATGATACTGACAGCTAGAGTGAATGTGACTGGAAGTTGTCTGTGGTGGCGTTGAACATTTTACAGACGATAGCAATCAGTCTACATAGTTTATGGCTTTTAAATTTTTATGTTAAACAACATACAATTATTTCTTAATTAAATTAAGAAGCTATGGAAAATGTATTGAAGTGATCTAGAAACGAGTTCTCGGTTCATGATTTGATTAAAAAAAATATATATTTAATTTGATAGGTATCTTTTATAAAAATAAGACAAAAACTGGATTCGATCCTGCCAGGAGTCGAACCTGGAATCTTCTGATCCGTAGTCAGACGCGTTATCCATTGCGCCACAGGACCGTGCTGGGGAAGGGGTTTCACGAATGACATTTTGTCTTATAATTGTATAATATTCTAATATTATCCACTGATAATGTGATAAATTATAACTGATAACAAATGGGGCACAAATTGAGGCTTGTAAGAGCTCAGAAGTCAAATCGGGAGATCGATTTATATGGGAGCTATATCATATTCTTAACCCAATTGGACCGTACTTAGCACAGTTGTTGGCTAATCAGCCAAATCGGAAAAAAATTGCGACATCCAGGGACTCATAGGTTTATATGGCAGCTATACCCAATTCTGAACCAATATGGCGCATTTGTAATCCCCAACGACTTACATCTGTGCAAAAATACAAGCGGCTAGCTTTACGCGTTCTAGCTTTATCGTGATTTCGACAGACTAAAGAACGGCGTTTTGGTCAACCAGCCGGAAGCAGAACTTAGTCCCTGGGTCGTTAATAAAAACACCCAGATCTGCCCTGTCCTCTAGCTTTGATCCATTCGTGTAGCATGAACTACCAGCTGGCAGGTTCGGTTTAAAGGCAGGTTAAGTTCGAATATGGACTATATCGGACTATATCTTGATATAGACCGATCTTCCGATTTAAGGTTTTAGCCCCATTAAAGCTACATTTATGATCAGATTTCGCTGAAATTTGGCACAACGTTTGGCGGTAGGCTCCTCGACATTTGTACTGAGTATGGTTAAAATCGGGCTACATTTAGATATAGCAGTAAACTGATCTCCCGATTTTGGGTCTTGGGCCCATAAACACAAGGACCTACGTTAGGCTTTCTGAAATCTGTTTCCTATATGGTTCAGATTGGTCTATATTTGGATATAGCTCTAAGGTCTTCAGCCCATAAAATACGTATTTACTACCAGATTTCGCTGAAATTTGGCACATGTACCTATGTCAAGCTTTCTGAAATCCGTTCCCTTTATGGATCAGATTGGTCTATATTTCGACCTAGCTCCCATAAAGACCAATCTCCCGAATTTAGTCTTTGGACCACAAAAGCAGCGTTCGTTACCCGATTTCGATGAAATTTTGCACTATGTATTAGACCCTTCAACATCCGTGTTCAATATGGACCCCCATCGGCCTATATTGCGACATAGCTGCCATATGGACCGATCTAAGGTTTTGAGCCCTTAAAAGGCTCATTTATTACCCGATTTTACTGAAATTTGGCATAAGGCTGCCGACATATAACATATACCCCGAGGGTATACAAAGTTCGGCTCGGCAGAACTTTATGCCTTTTTACGTGTTCGCTACCAACTCGCCCCGGCAGCCGAGTTGGTATCGTGTTTGGATTACCAGTGGGTCTTGGGTTCGATTTCCGCTAGAAGCCTTGGTCTGTCGCTACTGTGGTATCACAATGGACCTAAAATTTTCTAATCGAGTCTGTAAAGGACTGCCACTCTTACCTAACCTACGTGTTCAGAATCCCTTGCTTTACTGGGGAAGCTTTATTGCATGTTCTTAAAAGATACAACGTAAGAATGACAATAGAATTTTCATAGCTATGATTGATGACATTATACAAAATCTTGTTGTCTAGACTATGCCGGAGGGCAGCAGCCACTTTCAGCCTGATCATCATACTACAAGCATATTGCATCGAGGTTCCATCACATATTCTGTTTTAATGACAGACACCATTCATGAGTAAATGGTTTCGAACAGATGTTTAATGCAATTGTGGACGCAATAAGAGTTATCCATTGCTCTAGGAGACCAGCCATCAGCATCATCATCATCAATTACACAGTTGCAACAATGTCCCCAGACTGTATTTGAAAGTCATTGGTGGCGCAAGCCACTTAAAAAGCATAAACATCTACTTTTTTAATAAAAAGTCCTCACCGCATAAAAAACCCAAATAAAACTTTAATGAGTATCGTAAATTTTAGTAAAAATTGTCATCATGGCAGCGTAAGTTTCAAATGCATCGAAAAAGCGCAAGTGGACCTCAAACCGCATTCAAACACAAACAAATGGCGCCTGTTTAAAAACAATATCTAAAATTTTCATTAGACAACAATTGGACAATGGTATAAAATTTACGATTTTTTGAAAAATGAAAAAAAAGCATGAAAGAGTTAATAATGTCTAAGTAGGCTAAAGTCGACTATATGATACTCTATACTATATTTGGTATTTAAGAAAGGAAATGATAATCCATTGGACCAAAGAAAGGGTTTTCAGATCTTGAACTGTACACCCTAAACTTTATGCAAATACAAGTATATGCATTCATTGCTTTAAGAATCTCTGCGATTGATTACAATTTAGAATAGATCGTAGAGACACAGATGATGCGGAAAGCAGCGGACGCACACGAATGTCGTGTTTAACGCAGATGCCTGCCATCACCGCCCAAACCTGCGAGGCCCAAGGGTGAATACAATGCGTCTACCGACGCCCCCACATGTGGTAATCTACACATGAGTACCAATTTGATCCCACGTATTTGGACATTTTCATCTCCTTGGTTGGGGGCGGAGCACTACCTAAAAGTCCTTCCCATCTATGGGTCACGGCACCCGGTTGAAAATGCATCTCCACGCCGAGCTTATGCTCTAAACGCGATTTGGGTGCAAACCACAATTACCACGTTGCTCCCCACTGGGGCCTCACCATTGCCAGACTAGAATCGAAGTTCCAGGGGCTCCTGACACCCGTGGTACTTGATTAAAGTCTCCGGTCAGAGTTTGTAGCCTTAAATGACTGCTATCAGTTGAACCCCAAACAGATCCGGACTGGTCACCTGGAAGAAAGGAATCGCCTTAAGCCGACCTTAAGCCACCATACAAAAGTATGCACCAAAACAACATACATCAGGACGATATACACAAACACAAACAGGACACGGTAGCCCTCACAAGTTACGCCACACATATCCGCTTCAACATGGGACTCACAATCAACGCGGCCACCCTCACGGATGACCGAACACAACCACAAAAGCTACGGGAACAAACGATGGGCAAACGCCGCAGCATCAACATGGGCAAGGCAGGTGCCAGGCCACGTCATGCGCAGCACCAAATCACTCGGTCGCGCCAGTGCAGCAACACCTCGTTATGGATAACTAGCGTATATTCATGCCTCCACTAAGTCTTGTCGGTCTCCTAAGAAATACTTCCCGGGAAAAGGCCCTGCTGAAATCCCACACCGCCTCGCTAATCCCCATCGCGCCTTAATCTCTAATGTCTGCAAAGTACGGGCATTCCGTCAGTATATGCCTTCAGTCCTCAGGTCTCCCACAGTCGCACAGGTCAGTCGCGGACAAATTCCTCTGATGCAAAAATGCATTAAAGGCACCATGTCCCGTCAGTATGAAGCCCAGACTTAGGCCGAAACCAAAGTCCGGGTGGTCTCGTACGAACGTCGCGTAAGTCACCCGACCATTGTCGCTGTTTTCCACCTATCATCAAGACGCTCCAAAAGGAGTGCCTTGAGCCGCCTAACATCACCATCTGCAAGCTCACAAGCGGTGAGCCAATCCTTACGCACTAATGGAATTCCCTTTTTCACACTATACAGAACGGCCATGTAACTCACAAGTAAAATAAGCGGGAGCGCCAAGCAATACCTGTATTGCATCTGTCTTAACAGTCCTGCACACAGACAAGCAAGCCAGCATTGTCACCCTCTGACAAGAGAGGATCTTCTTTCGTCCTAAGACTGTCGCAGCAATTCCGTGCCATACAGACCATAGACCACCATATATGGACCGAACAGCGTGACGACTAAGACCCCAATCGCTTCTCAGAACACGCTTAACCATACCAGCTACTCCTGTCATCTTTTCCTTCACCCGATCCAAATGGACCAGGAAACCCATTCTCTCCGAAACAGTCAGTCTCAGATATTTTCCCAGCGCTACATTCCTGATGCTAGCTCCACCAGATCGAATCGTAGGTGGACGATTCCGCGACAAGATGCCCTGGAGCAATATTGTCACGGTTTTGTCCTCCGCGACGTCACCACCAACACGATCGCTCCATTCGCGCACAATTGCCCATGGCAAGCTCACCGCGAGTTTCCAAAACAAGTCTGGAATCTCGCTCAACCAGGATGAGCAGGTCATCCGCATATGCACTGAATTTGAAGAACTCAGCGAGACGTCCTAGCAGGGGATCCATCATGACGTTTCGTATATATGGAGCACAGGTATAGTCTTCCAGATGCTTCAAGTGTAGCCTTCCAAATGATTTTACACATTTGTCCAGTCATACCGTCAATTCCAGGTGACCTCCCGCTTCTAAGCCGGCAGACACTGTCCACTATCTCGACCCTTTCCAGACTTGGAGGAGGCACGATCATCTCCACACTAGGAGCCTTTTCGTGCTCATCCGCATCGGGAAAGAACGATGCCATTAACACCCTACCACACTCGTTTCAAGAAGTCAACACATTGTCTCCCACTCTAAAACCGCCCAGGTCACCCTGACTGGAACCCTGTTGCCCACCGCGCTAGCACACGCGGTGTAACTTGCCCCATGGATCATCTCTGTTGTCCTGTACAAATCTCCTTAAGTGATATTCCTTGCTCCTAATCAACAGTTGCTTGTTCGTCCCCAAAATGCTAAGGTAGTCGTTTGGTGTGAGACAAGATCCTCAGCATTGGAACTTCTGGCTCTTTGGATTCACTTCCTCAGACGCCTGATGTACCGCCGCATACTTTCCAGCTCACGGGTGCACCACTTGACCTTCCTTGGTTTCGCCTTTCGACATCTGCCAAGGAGCGCATCATTTACCGCGCTCATCCACCCGTCTACTTTAGTAATTTGATCGTCTAAGGTCAGTGCCCTAAAATCATCTAAAGACAATGCTGATGCAGTCTCCTTAAAACTTTTCACATACAAGTCCCAGTTCACGTCTCGATCTTTCCAGCATCTGGATGGTTCCTTCGTTACCCGAGTTCGTCAATCCCTGGAAGCGACCATAATCTCAATCGGATTATGATCACTTGAGCCCCATTCGTCACAAACCCTCCACCTAAACTGGTAAGCAGTGAATGCTGCCCCATTTGCAGCCGTATCGTCAATGTCACTAACGCCTGACGGCCCATCAAAGGAATACTTCTCGCTCGGCATATTCAAAACACCGACGTCATTCAAAGCCAACCATTCGCCGAGCAACTGTCCATGATGACGATTCTCATGACCAAGCGAGTGCCGGGTTATTTTCGAGAACCACATAGGGGAGGTTGCGTTGGCGTCTAAACTTAGGATGAGCGGATTGCTACTTGCGAGTAGTAGCACCGTAACCATGCATCCATGTAAAAGATGCATTACGGCAGGCTTGGCATCTGTGGATTTAAAAAGATGGGTCAGCAGAGGAACACCTCAAGGAGGTGTACTGTCTCCTCTACTTTGGAATATAGCCATTAACAATATATTATTGTCTCTGGAACAAAAACGTGTAAAAGTGGTCGCGTATGCTGATGACGTCCCAATTGCGGTTAGGGGAAAGTTTCCCAGCACTCTAAGAGATATACTTCAGAAAGTTCTACGTGCAACAGCAAAGTGGGCTACCGAAAGTACAAATGCAAATCTGTCCATGAACATTCCATTAAGGAACTGGGGCAAACTTCTCTCAAGTCAATGATAGGGGAACTACTTTTTATAGCCGAGTCCGAACGGCGTGCCGCTGAGCGACACCTCTTTGGGGAGAAGTTTTTACATGGCAAAGAACCTCACAAATGTCGCCGGCATTAGGAGAGGGATAACCACCGTTGAAAATTTTTCTGATGGTTCTGCCAGGGGCTACCGAAAGTGGTCTAGGTATAAATCCGTGCAAGACACAAATAGTTCTTTTCAGCAGGAGATACAAGTTGCCTTCGGTAGAACCTGTCTCCTTGGGTGGAGAGAATGTTCCATTTACAGAAAGCGCATAATATTGGGTTGCCCAAAAAGTAATTGCGGATTTTTCATATAGTCGGCGTTGACAAATTTTTTCACAGCGTGTGACTCTGTAATTGCATTCTTTCTTCTGTCAGTAATCAGCTGTTTAGAAAAAAAGTGTAAAAAAAGTATATTTGATTAAAGTTCATTCTAAGCTTTATTAAAAATGCATTTACTTTCTTTTAAAAAATCCGCAATTACTTTTTGGGCAACCCAATACCTGGGTGTTTTGCTTGACAGGAAATTGAACTTCAAACCCAACATTTTGAAAAGGACGAGAAAGGCCACTCTTGCCCTATACACCTGCCAGAGAGCCGTTGGCAAATGTTGGGGGTTTAGGCAGCGTGTCATGCATTGGGTATATACTGCAGTTGTCAGATCTATAATGCTATATGGTGGTGTGGTCTGGTGGACGGCGTTTCAAAAGTCCACCTACTGCTCAATACTTAACCGGAACCAAAGGATGGCTTGTTTGTGCATCACAGCCGGCACAAATATCTTCTCAGACAGCCAGGCAGTCATTAAATCCTGGAGAACGTGTTTCTGAACAGTTCAAAATTCACCTGTTCTGGGTGCCGGGCCGCAGAGATATCCCTGGTATTTTTAAAGCGGACGAGCTTGCGATACTAGGAACTTTCCTACACATTCCAGGGATACTGAAATCTGTGGGTATGGCTCTAGCGATATGTAAGCTAAGTTTTCAGGACCAGGCCCGAAGGACAAGGAATGATAGATGGTCCCAAAAAGGGGGCTGTGAGCATTACAAGACTATGTGGGCTAACCAAGACTTGAAGACGTCTACCGCTTTGCTGTCATTGGCTAGAACAGACGTCTCTGTCATTTTGTCCGTCATGGCAGGTCACTGTCTAATCGGAAAACATGCAGTCAGACTGAAGGTTGCCAGCTGCGGCGACATTGAAGAAGAAGAGACTATAGAACACCTGCTGTGTGTGTTCCGCACTGGCTGTCGGAAGGAGTTCCATTTTAGGTTCTTATTTCTTTGGAAACTTGTCTAATTTAGCGGATGGTTTAACGGTTGGAACTAGAAGTCATCTTCCTTCTTCTGTTCGTGTGGTATCACAATGGACGAAAACGTCTAAGTGAGTCTGATGGCAGACTGTCATTTAAACCTTGCCTAGCCTACCTTCGCCGCGATTGTGTTACCAACATCTGCTCTGTTCAATATTACCATAGCAGTGGTATAGGGTACACTTATTTATGTTGTCATAATTCACAGCACTCCATCATCAATCAGTCAGTCCGCCACTCAAGTCAGTCAGTCGGCAGACCAGCTAAGAACGATGATTGAGAACTGCAGAAACGCAACATTGCCGCCCATCTCTTAGTCTGGTGGCAAATGCGATTTCAACAAGAAAATATCACTTTCAATAGAACAACAATTTATTCGAATATTTTGCGAAAATTATGATTGATGGTATTTTTTTTAGCTCACTTGTAAATGGCCATATCGAGTGGAATTGGGACAAGAGTCTTGGTTTTTTTTTCTCTGATCCTAAAAAAGATAACAAATTTCATTTACACACCATGGACAACATCAAAAATATTAAATAAATTAAATTTTTATGCTAATCTTAAATCGAGTCTAAACTTAAAATCGATTGCAATTTGAAGCAATGCTTATCGAATAAATTTAATTAAATCTACATGGCCGTTGAAGATCAATTCAAGGTGTTGCACTACAGTAAGGTGGGTGGTTGGAGGTAATAATCACCGAATGTTTGTCAAAAAAAATTTTAATTTGCCTATCGAGAGGGATTTGAACCTGTCAGCTATTCAGAAAAGCCGAAAGACTCCAGGAGATGGCAAGCTAGGGCTCTGAACGTTTATCGGGACAAAGTAAAAATCCTATTTGCGAGGAAATCGAAGGTTGATCGATTTGTACAGTAACGCATCCTCAGCACATTCACTTCGGAATCCGACAAGTACAATGTTTGAGAGTTATCTTGGATAGGAAACCAAACTGGAAATAGAGATGGCAAAATGTGAAAAGAACTATCGACACTATCGATAAGAATGGTGAAAAAACGATCCCTGGGGTGTAATTAGCATTTCGAGAGGGATTTGAACCTGACAACTATTCAGAAAAGCCGAAAGGGTCTAGGAGACAACAAGATCCAGGACTTAAGCTAGGCTCTGAATGTTTATCGGGACAAAACAAAAATTCTATTTGCGAGGAAATCGAAGGTTGGCCGATTTGTGTAGAAACGCTTCCTCAACACATGGACTTCGGAGTCCGTCAGGTCCAATGTTTGAGAGTTATCTTGGATAGGAAATTAAAAATGCCCCCTGGGGTGAAAAAACGCCCCCTGGGGTGTAATTAGCCTTTAGAGAGGGATTTGAACCTGACAACTATTCAGAAAAGCCGAAAGGCTCCAGGAGACAGCTAGATCCAGGACGTAAGCTAGGCGTCTGAACGTTTATCGGTGCACAACAAGAATCCTATTTGCGTGGAAATCGAAGGTTGACCGATTTCAGTAGTAACGTCTCCTCAACACAATGACTTCGGAATCCAGTGCTTGAGAGTTATTTTGGATAGGAAACTAAACTGGAAGTAGAACTGACAAAATATCGAAGGGACTATCGATATTTTATTTTTTCCTGAATATCGATTGATATTTTTCCTATCGATACTATTGGCAAAGTTAAAGTTTTTCCAAAATTGAATAAAAATAAGCGATTACACATCGTTTAAGATACATTGGGCTAATAGAGGATGCAGGTATGGGGGTATACTAATTTCTTCATTCTGTTTGTAACTCCTCGAAATATTAGTCTAAGACCATATAAAGTATATATCATGTCATGACATTTTATGTCGATCTAGCCATATCCGTTCGTCCGTCGAAAGGACGTTAACTTTCGAAGCAGTAAAGCTAGCCGCTTCAAATTTTCCACAAATACTTTTTATTAGTGTAGGTTGGTTAGGATTGTAAATGGGCCATATCGGTCCATGTTTTGATATATCTGCCATATAAACAGTACTTGAATCTTGACTTCTTGAGCCACTAGAAGGCAAAATTCTCATCCGGTTTTGCTGAATTTTTGCATAAGGTGTTTTGTTATGATTTCCAACAACTGTGCTGAGTATGGTTGAAATCGGTCCATAACCTGATATAGCTGTCATATAAACCGATCTTGGAACTTGACTTCTTGAGCCACTAGAGGGCGCAATTCTTATCCGATTTTGCATGACGTGTTTTGTTATGACTTCCAACAAATGTGTTAAATAGGGTTCAAATCTGTCCTTTACCTGATGTATCTGCCATATAAACCGATCTTGGATCTTGAATTCTTGAGCCACTAAAGGGTACAATTCTTATCCGATTTTTCATGACGTGTTTTCTTATGACTTCCAACAACTCCGCTAAGTATGGTTCAAATCAGTCTATAACCTGATATAGCTGTCATATAAACCGATTTTGGATCTTGACTTCTTGAGCCTCTAATGGGCGCAATTCCTATACGATTTGGCTTAAATTCGGCATGACGTGTTTCGCTATGACTTCCAACAACTGTGCTAAGTATTGTTTGAATCGGTCCATAACCTGATATAGCTGTCATATAAACCGATCTTGGAACTTGACTTCTTGAGGCACTAGAGGGCGCAATTCTTATCCGATTTGACTGAAATTCGGCATGACGTGTTTTGTTAAGACTGCCATATAAACCGATCTTGGTTCTTGAATTCTTGAGCCACTAGAAGGCAAAATTCTCATCCAGTTTGGCTGAAATTTTGCATGGGGTGTTTTGTCTATAACCGAATATAGCTGATATAAGCTCTACAGAATCCGGACAGCCGGTTGTACTCACCGGTTTGACCCGATGCAATCTCCATCAGCAAGGGCTGCCGCCTCAGTGAACGTTTTCGACTTTTTTTCGTCATGGGAGAGGAATATCCCGGAGTGCCTCCGCAAGCTTCTGGTCCATGCCCGGATTGAAAAGAATCCCGGAACCTAGTTCTGTTCGGTTTGCGAGAGCCGCCTCCAACATCGGTCGGTGTCGGTGAGGTGTAACCGGTGTATGGAATGGGTCCATTTCCGATCCTGCTCTGGCCTAACGTCACTACGGGAATATAGTCACGCTAAATATGTTGCCAGGTGCTGTGCGAACATAGACAGCAGCGGGTCACAAGCGTCGTCATCGTCGCCTTCTGCGTCCTTGCCGTCGAACTTTGTGACCCCCCGACCTCTCCCGTGCGGCAATATACGCAGCAGCAGCACCCCACCCCAAATATTGCCAGGCCAGCGCCGGTAAGCGTATAAATTTTGCAATTGATTGCATCGTTCTCCTAAGCAAGATCGACGAGATAGTGGATTTTATGAGTCTAAAAAATATATTGGGTTGTAGCTTTCCAGGAGACAAAGCTGACCAAGCTACCTAGAGTTTGCACAGTTACAATGTGCAACGTAAGTATCGCTAAAGGAGTGAAGGTGGGGATTTGCCTTCGTGATACACCATTCCGTGCAGTATAGACCTATCTTGCCTGCGCCTGGCGCTGGTGACCCCAACATGGAGTACATGGGGATAGCAGTCACGCCCGGTACTGCCGAGATAGAGCTATGCGACGTGTACATATCACCGGTTGGTAGAGGTGACCCAGTTAATGGCCAAGCTTACAAGCCCGACATAAGTGGGCTACTATATGGCCATAATCGTCTAGGAGACTTTAATGCGCATCACATTTCATGGATTTGTCCCCAAGGTAACGGCTAGCGGGTCACAGCTTTGGCAGAGCAGCTTGAAGGATCCAGGTTTTGCACGATGAATGAGGATGCCTCCACTAGGATTACGATGAGGTGTAGTAGCCCGCTAGACATTTCCATTGCAATCCCTGATCTCCTGAGTGACGTAGCCGTAATTACTTTGGGAACAAACCACCTCCCCATAATTCTCACTATCGACCGACTGTTCATAATCACTGAGCGCCGGGCGTTAACCAATCAGAAGAAGGCATTTTGGCCGCCTTCACAGAGTACACCCATCGCCGCTTCAGTGAACTGACACCCCCCTCGAATGTGCTACTTGCCGAGAGGAAACTCCGAGACAACATTAATGCAGCAGCCGCTCGCTTTATACCAGCCGATCGAATACCCCAAGTGCGGCCCAATTTCCCGACGAAGGCAGTTGGTCTCGCCAACGACCGAAAAGGAATCGTTGTACGGACTCCACTAAACCAAGAATCAGCGAGCTGAATCTGGAAATTAGCAGGGTAATCAACGAGCATAAGTAGAATTTGTTGCTAGAACTCTTGAAGCAATGTAAGGTAGGCACCGGTTTAGCTGAACTACGGGATAACAGGATCTCAGACACATTGGCGACGTAACTCTCGGCAGGTTGTTCAACATTCAATTTATAGCGCATTCCGAGAGTGAAAGTGCTAGAAGGAGAGCTATTCGCCGTATCCGTGGTCTCCGAGCCGACGAACAGTCATCACAATTTACCGTGGGCGAAGTTACGAATGTCATCCGTGGCACCAAATCATCCAAGGCGTTGGGCCCCGACGGAATCTCTACACTGATGCTGAAGAATCTGGATTTACCTGGAGTTGAGTACCTTACTACTGTCCTCAACCTGTCTTTGAACACTCTTATAGTTCCCGATGTCTGGAAAATGGGCGGAGTGATCCCGCTACTGAAGCCTGGAAAGGACCCGAGTTTGGGGGAGTCGTACAGACCCCTCTCCCTGTCTCACCAGTTGCTAAGACGATTGAGGCACTACTCCTCCCAAGCCTAGTAGGAGAATTTCCATTCGCCGAGCATCAGCATGGATTTCGAAGACTGCATAGCACAACACTACTTTCAATCAATCAATCATCCCAGGTCATTCGATAAGACGGTCTTCGTGGCACTGGACCTTTCGAAGCATTTGACATGGTCAGCCATGTCAAACTATTTGAGCACGTCGTCAATACCTCCCTCCAGCCAGGCCGTACCGCTGGGTCGCACTGTAGAGTGAAACAGGGAGTTCCCCAAGGCGGGGTGATATCTCCGTCACTGTTTAACCTCTACCTATTCGCCATTCCACAACACCCCAAACTTTAGATGCTGTCTGCAAAGGACGAGAGCTTACGGGCCTGGTAAACATACCAGAAAAACTGAACTGGTAACTTTTTATGGAATGTGGGAGATGGACGTCGAGTATGGAGATCTATACGGATAGTAGGTGTTGCCCCATACCCATAAAAATCCCCAAACAGGAGATGTTGGCCGTTCGGTACAATTTGGTAAGGAAAGTGTCTGCATGGATGAGAGCTTGCGGGCCTGGTAAACATCCCAGAAAAACTGAAGTGGTACTTTTTATGGAATGGGAGGAAGATTGCGACTAGTGGAATTCCACAAGGTTGGGATTTTTTCCATGTTTTGCGGGATTCTTGTTTTTTTTTAAAGGAGTCATTGCCAACGATGATAACGATATCGATATTCCGGTACGGGATAGCTATGAGCATTACACAGGCTGGAATATTGAGGTCCGATCTGTATGGCGTTCATGGCTGTCACAAGAAGCTTAACTGCGAGCTACGGGGTGCGTCCATAGGTTGCGGGTAGTGAAATACTCCACACGGAGTAGCTGCATCGGCAGTCGCGGAAAATCAGCGGTATCGAGCGGAGAGTTTCAGTGAGAGGCCGGACGGTACCGGCTCTTGCACAAATACTGAGTGCCTATGATGCTCGATATGACAAGGCGGGTTATTGACGCCTTTAAATAACCAATGGCCATCCTATTCCCTCGGCGATCGGTCCTTTGGACCGGAACGAGCTTGATCACCTGCCAGAGCTTGACGACGATCGCCACCTCCACATGAAATGTGTCTACAACAACAACAACGATATCGTTGATGGATTTCTTATGACCCTCATTCAGCGTGCGTTAAGAAAGCTGTCTGGAGGGGTAATGGCTAACGGGTTTGTTTTAAACCCCAGAAGACTGTACTGCTATTTTTCCCCAGGAAACTTAAGATGGGCATTTTCAGGGGACCTGACCTGGATGGGGTAGAACATCTGCTCTCTCCGAAGGTCCAGTTTTTTTGGCGTGATTCTTGACTAGCGACTATCGTTGGAGGAACGTAGAGGAAATGGTCTTAAGGGCGCTGACACTATGAAGCTCTACTTCTGTGACAACTCGATGGGAAGGAGTTGGAAGCGTGGGCAGGGGTCGATATACTGGGTGTTTACGGCGTTTGTTCGGCCGATTCTCACTTATGGATGCCTGTTGTGACTGAGGGCGTCAGGAATCTGCCTCTACTCAAACTTTGGACATAACTTTCGTTCTGCTGAGGGATGGCGGTGCGGCTAGTGAGATACTGCGCCACGGATATTCGGACAGTACTTCCCTGTTGATGGATTAGACGAGGTTTTTCCTCACGCATGGATGGATGGTGTGGCGTCGGGCTTTGATCAAGATCGTATGAGGTAACGCTGTGGTAATGATCTCTGGAGGAAGAAGGAGTGATTTGAGAAAGACGCACAATATCGTGCAAAATCTTAGGCCTACGCAACTGAGAATGTAGCCAAGAAGGTCGTCAATAGACTGAACGAGTCAAAAACCTAGATCTCTTCAAACTTTGGACATTCCTTTGTTTTGCGCAGAGAAGGCGATGCGGCTAGTTATATGCAGCGCGACGGATTTTTTACAAGGGGAGTACTTTCTTGTTGATGGGTTAGACGTCGCTATGTCTCACCTATGGCATCGGGCTTTGGACAACTGTCCCCTGCGAAGGGTGATCACGTTCGTACAGTGTACCAATGTGGTTCTAATCTCTGGATTAAGGAAGATTGCTTTAAGAAAGACACACAATGCTATGCTTAATCTTAGGCCTACGCAACTGCATGTTGGGAGTGTAGCAACTAAGGCAGAAAATAGACTGAGAGAGTCAGGAAATTGGATCTCCTCAGATTTTGGACATACTTCTTTCCTGCTAGCGATGCAGAGCGTTATATGAGGCTAGAAGGATCATTTGCCAGGGGAGTCTTTCCTTGTCGATGTATTAAATCTCTGGGTTAACATGGAAATTAGATGGGGGCATCTTCATTAAGTCCCTTTGAATAATTTTGGTTTCTGGAAGAGTGTATAGTCTTCCGAGCGGAAGTCTTCGCCACCCTGAAGGCACTAGAGATGCTTCCCATACGGGAGCGGCTGTGCGATCGGACTGTCACAATATTGGTTGACTGTCAAACTGCATTCTGACTCTGTCGTCGGGCCATCTGAGAACGAGACTGGTTAGAAGATGCAAAGAGCTTCTTTAAACCATAGGGAAACCTGTCAGGTGCTGAAGGGTCTGGAGGTGGTCTGTAGTGGATCGTTTTCAAGCGCATTACGTGCTTCGTAACCATTTTACCCTCTACTGTGCGAACTTCCTGAGCATGTTCAGTTGGTTGCAGTTTGGGGAAGGCCCTATGGCGGCAAATTTCGCGAAACAGAACGTCACTTATCCTATGGCTGGGGAAGTATGACCTCGGACTACTGATAGGAATTCTGACTGGTCATTGCAACGTTAGGTCTTTGTAGTCGGAGACGATCGAGTACCTATTGTGTCACTGGCACTCAATTACATGGGCAAACACCTCTTTCCGTGAATGGATTCCCTCTTGCCTCTCTGGACTTAATTGGCTGACTGGACGATGCTCTCACCGGTGAGAGTTTCTCGCCATTTCGCTAGATCTCTGTTATTTTTTTGTCTTGTTCGTTGGTTACCTTCATCCGTCATCTATGGTTTCTACCCTTTAGCAATTTACTATGGTGTACCTTATCTTGGTCCTCTTTATCTTTGTCTTTTGTTTTTCTTCTACCTTCTTATATGGCGAACACAATGGGCCGAATCCTAACCCGACCCAACCTAACCCTGGGACCAAGTATGTGGAATCCGCCCAACCTCAAATGTACAATCAGACCGATTAATTACAAATTTTGGCGAACCTCCCTATGAATGGCAAATTTTGGCAAAATTTCGTATTAAAGCAAATTTTGGTACAATTTCTTTAAAATAACTACAGTTGGTCAAATTTTCCATAAATGGCAAATGATGGCAAAATGTTCCATGCAAATTTGCCCATGAATATTCCACTTAGGAACTGAAGCAAAAATTTTTTAAAAAGTTTACATTGCTCCTCAATAAATATTGGAAAATTTCCTCTAAATAGAAAGTTATGGTAAAATTTGATTTTAAAAACTATTTTTTTAAACATATAATCATTTTCCATACAAAAGTTATTAAAAAAATTTTGCCTTCTCTTCTTAGTCAGTGTGATAACAAATTGAAACAAAAAGCATATGCCCCGGGTGAGGCTCGAACTCACGACCTTAAGATTATGAGACTTACGCGCTGCCTACTGCGCCACCGAGGCTATGAGGAGACGCCTGCTGATAAACAACAAAACATTAGCCATACTAAAGTTCTAATAAGAATTTTCATATGAATAGCAATTTCAACACTTTGGCTTGGCTCTGTGTGTATAAGTTGAAGGTCATGTTACAAAGCTTTTATATAGTTCTATTAAAAGTTTAAGCTTTTACTGTGACCCCAAGCAATTGTTGTTTGGTATGGAAACATGTTTATACCCCGAGGTGAGTATAAAGTTCAGATTTCACAGCCAAACTGCATAAAAAAAGTAGTGAAAAAATCTGTGAGGTGCTAAATTCTTCACTTATGCCTCAAATGGACATGTAAACCAAACGGAACAATATGGGATTCTAATGAATGTTATTTGAGAGTTAAATACGAATATAAATTGTATTCAAATTTCGATCATATCAAGAGGGGGCAGCAAACACTTGTAGGTGTAGCTAAGCACACCAGGCCAGCTAGCAAAATATTAAATTCTAGAAAGTTTGCTAAAATCGTATTCCAAGATAATCCAAACACATAAAAACGTGTTAAATTCGGGTGGTCTGAATCATAGGTACCCATCACCATGGATTTCGCTAAGTATTTAATCTTTTAACTCAGCTTGTATTTGTATTATTTTGTAACAATCAAATCGGGAAATGATTGCAGCTTCTATGGTCTCAAGAATTTATATCGTGGTACCGGTATTCATATCGGATCACATTTGGTACGGATGCCAGAAGTCGTAACAGAAGTCTTTATGAAAATTTTAGCCAAATCAGATAAAAACTAAGGCCTCTAGGGGCTCAAGAAGTTATATCCGGGGATCGGTTTAATAGAGCTATATCAGTTAATAATCATGAAGTCAAATGAGGAAAGTGGTTTATATGGGGCTATATCAGTTTGTAGACCGATTCGGATCATACACGGCATGCTTGTTGAAAGTCAGAACAGAAGATCTTGGGCTAAATTTCACCGAAATCGGATGAAAATTGAGGCCAATAGATTCTTGAAGAAGACTATGCTAGGGATCGGTTTATATGCGAGCTATATCAGTCTATAGACCGATTCTGTTCATACTCGTTGAAAGTTGTAACGAAAATCTTTGTGCCAAGTTTCAGGTAAATCGGATTAAAATTGAGGCTTCTACGGTCTCAAGAAGTCAAATCTAGGAATCGGTTTATATATAGCCCCCATATAAACCGATTCCTAGATTTGACTTCTTCGGCTTATATATCGAGTCAGATCATACTCGGCACGTATGTTTGAAGTCATAACATTTAACCTATTTAAACTAATTAGCCCAGTTTGCTTTTTAATTTTTTGTAACAATCAAATCGGGAAATGGGAAGGATCGGATCTTTGTGCCAAATTTAAGCCAAGTCGGATGAAAATTGAGGCCTCAAGAAATCAAAACAGGCGATCGGTTTAATGGGGGCTATATCAGTTTATAGACCGATTCGAATAGAACCCGGCACGGTTTCTGAAAAAAAAATTGAGGCCTATAGGGGTTCAAGTAGTCAATACTGAGGATCGGTTTATATGGGGGCTATATCGGTTTATAAACCGATTCAGGTCATACTCGACGCGGATGTCGTAACCAAAGTCTTTGCGTCAAATTTCAGCCAAATCGGATGAAAATTGAGGCTACTAGGAGCCTAAGAAATCAAACCCAGTTGTCGGTTTATATTGAAATCTGAATCCCCGACGACCCCTTTGCAATCCTCGACGACCTACATCGATAAGAAGTCTCTGTACAAAATTTCAAGGTGACATTTTTATTGATTCTGCAGCTATCGTGATTTCCACAGATGGACGGAGGGACGAACATAGCTAGATTGATTTAGAATGTCAAGATGATAAAGAATATACATAGACTGGTGTTACAAACGGTATGATTCTATTAACATATCCTATAGCCCCATTTTCAGCAGATTTTTAGCAATTGTTACTAACAAATTTCTCTGAGTGTAGATAAGGCATCATATCTTGATGTATTGCAATGACTTCTCATATGCAAGGATCGCAGCTTGATATTTACTTCGCTGATTGGGTAACCTTCTCGATATCTCGAGTCAAAGGTGTTAGATGCTTCCCAGATTCACTTTTCTACCATACCTATCAGTAATACTACTTCAAGTTCTTAATATCTTTCTACGGTATTTGAGATCGAGTCTTGGTCTGACGAGAATCTGGTATTGCCTTCTGCTAGCTCATGCTATACGGATGATGGTTCGAAGCTAGAGGGTAGATAAAGTCTGACCGTCTACATTGAGGACCACCAGACCGAGTTCTGATTTCGGCAGCCTCATAGGCCGTTTTATGCCTTGCAGGCGAAAATCGGGAAGATGAATGAATACGTCAAGTGTATAAAGTATCAATCGTTTAAGTGCGAATTTGTTATACCTGGCAAAAACTAAGAAAATGTGAATTTCTTTCCAATTTTCTATACAATTTACTTTTTTAACGGCCAATCGTTTAAGTGCGAATTTCATTTAGCAACCAACATTATTGGGGAAGATATCGTCATTTTCACTAAAATTTCTTAATTTACCAGCCACAAAAAATAAGCCTTGCTTCAGTTGTCAAACACACATATAAGTAAAAATTTTTGTGCGAAATAGAAGAAGAAAACTGAATCTAGTACTCATAAATTCACATAAAAGTAATAAAGATGTGACAGAAAATTATATTTAAGAGTCAATTCTGTGGCAGGTAGGCCAATCGTATAACGGTCACTTTTTCACCTTCAAATGCATTAAAGATAAGTGCGAAAATTGCTTTGCTGTCACAAAATTAGTGCAAAACTTGTTTTGGCACCTAAGTCAAAACTACTGCACTAATGACATGTGTGACGAGCACGCATAAGGTATTCGGTGAATGGCACGGAGTTCTCAAAATAGATTTTTTCGAGTTTACTACTTATTGCTTAGATATATCTATAGGGATTTGTTAAGGCGGCTTAAAATCCACAACCCCTTCTTCATCTAATCTTTGTTTTAGATACAATATTGTATCAGATTCGCCTTTCCGGCATCAAACCACGGTTTTGTACCGAATTCCATTAATATCGCTGGCACATTTCAAAAAGTGTTGTTTTTTCCACATTCCACAAAAGTTGTTTTTTCCACATTGTCGTTTTCAAACAATGGCAACCCTATTCCCTACTTCAATGGTATCACCGCCACCATTAACTGAACTCAAAATAAAAGTAAAGTTTAAACACGCATTGATAAGCTTTGGGCTTTACCCACTCTCACCTCACCCCACCACATTGGAATTGCATTGTTGTTTTGCTTGTAGTCAGTGTTTGGTTGTAAGAACAAAACAATAACGCAGTAGTAGCAAGTCTGGCAAAAACTCAGGCAGACTCATACTCAGCACAAAACAACACCCAACGACAGCGTAAAGCTTAACCATCAAAAGAACGTTAACAATTGAAGCAAGCAAAGCTTTTGTGTGGCTTTTTCAGAATGAACGAACGCACAACAAAAAATACTTTGTGTGTGAGCGCCGCCGGGGTGGTGGGATGACAGAGGAAGTGAAACAAACGAAGCGAGAAACTTATTTTGGCAGTTTACAAAGGCAGTTGAACCGGCAAAGGTGTGTTTTTTGCGTGCTGCAGTTATTCTAGTGATAAAAAGGGAATATATAACGGGAATTAGAAGCAAATATATATATATATATATATAAAATCTGTGAGAGTGAACAAAAATAAAAGTAAGTTTAAATAATAAATCGCCATAAAATTTTCTAAATCAAAAAAAAGTGAAACAAGCAAAGAAGCTATAAAAGTTAAAACTCCAGACAACAAAAGGGAGCAACTCTTCCTTTTTTGGCAATAAGGCAAAGCCCTCTCTAGCTGTTCAGTGTTGAGTGAGTGCATTCCCCTTGTGTTTTTGAGTGATATTGGGCTGAGTGCTTAATGGGGGAAAAGAAAAACAAACTGGTGAAATGAGTTCGTCTGATGATGAAATAAACAAAAAGTGCAAATGAAAAACTAAATTTAATTTTAAAAGGGGATCAAATTTGAAATTAAGGAAAAAACAACAAAAACCATGGCCAAGGGTAGGTAAAGAGAATACAAGGGCCATTGTCTCCAAGCTTTAGAGAAAGCTTTAAATTTAAGCAAAGTTTGAGAAAACCTCTTTGTAAGTTCAAACACTGTGAAATGCAGACTACATATGGGTGCTTTCATGATAAATTTAACAAAGTGAGTTATAAGTTAAAAAATTTTTTTGATAGTTTAGTTTGAAAATAGCGTGTTGGCGAGCTCAAAATCGCTGAGAAAAAATTCTGGGTGAAATTCTGCAGCGCCGTGGAAGATAATCCGCAACCTATATGCTACAGGGTTGAGTGAGTGCATTCCCGTTGTATTAAAGTTATAGTGGGCTGAGAGCTAAATGGGAATAAAAAAAAAACAAACAAACTGGTGATATGAATTTCTCTGACGATGAAATACATAAAAAATGCAAATGAAAAACTAAATTTTATTTTAAAAGCGGGTAGGAAATGAGAATGCTAGGGCCATTGGCTTCAAGCTTTAGCGAAAGCTTTGCATAATAATTTAAGCAATGCTTGAGAAAACCTCTTCAAAGCATTATTTGTAAGTTGAACACTGTGAAATGCAGACTACATATGGGTGATACCATGAAAAATTGAACAAAGTAAGTTATATGTTAAACAATTTTTTTTAAAGTTATGTTGAATATAGCGTGTTGGCGAGTTGAAAAACGCTCAGAACAAATTATGGGTAGAATTCTGCTGCTCTGTGAAAGATAATCCTACACAGAAAACAAAAGTCTATAAAAAATATTCAATTAATTAATTCAATCAATTTTTTATTTGAATATAAATGTTTCGATTACTGTCGTGATTGAAATTTTTGCAATTTTCAATTTAAAAATTAATTGATTCAATTATTTTTATACCCTCATCCATAGGAAGGGGGAATACTAATTTAGTCATTTCGTTTGTAACACATTGAAATATTGATCTGAGACCCAATATATATACTTCATATTCTTGATCGTCTTGATATTCTGAGTCGATTTAGCCATGTCTGTCCGTCTGTCTGTCTGTCGAAAGCACGCTAACTTTCGAATGAGTAAAGCTAGGCGCTTGAAATTTTACCCAAATACTTTCTACTAGTGTGGCTCGGTTGGAATAGTAAATGGGCCATATCGGTCCATGTTTTGATATAGCTCTCATGTAAATCGATCTCTCGATTATACTTCTTGAGCCTCTAGAGACAGCAAATCTTATCCGATTTGCCTGAAATTTTGTATGAAGTGTTTCACGATGACTTCCAACAACTGTCTTAAGTCAAAATCGGTTCATAACTTGATATAGCTGCCATATAAACCGATCTCGGATCTTGACTTCTTGAGCCTCTAGAGAGCTCAATAATTATCCGATTTGTCTAAAATTTGTCATGAAGTCTTTTGTTTTGACTTCCAACAACTGTGTTAACTATGGTCCAAATCGGCTCATAACCTGATATAGCTCCCATATGAAATGATTTCCCGATTGTACTTCTTAAGCCTATAGAGGGCGCAATTTGTATCTGATTTGGCTGAAATTTTGTACAACAGCTTCTCCTATGACCTTAAACGAGCGTGCCAAATATAATCTGAATCGGTCTATAATCTGATATAATAGCTCCCATATAAACCGATCTCCCGATTTTACTTCTTGAGCCTATAGAGGGCGCAATTATTATCCGATTTGGCTGACATTTTGCACAATGACTTCTACTATGGTATCCAACATCCTAACCAAATACGGTTCGAAACGGTCCATAACTTAATATGGCTGCAATAGCATGGCAATTTTTATCCATTCCTTTGCTTGCCTATAAAGAGATACTGGGTAAAGAACTTGACAAATGCGATCCTTGGTGGAGGCTCGGTGACACTTGGCACGCTTTTACTTGGTTTAATAAAATCTGAATAAATTTTTTAATTTTCAATTAAAAAATTTAATGAATCATATCGCTAATAAATTTGAATTGAAAAATTTTTGAATTACAAGTTGGTGTTACATATACTCCGAAAGCCTGGCATGAGGCAAGGGTGGTATTTATGCCCAAGCTCGGCAAGGCATGTTATGCGACACCAAAGGGCTACAGACCTATAAGCATTACGTCCTTTCTACTGATAACCTTGGGACGTATTGTGAACACCATGATAAAGAGTAGGACCCCCAGTGAACTGTTCAAATACAAACGTTTGTGGAGACTGCCCTGCACGAGTTTATGCATAAAATAGAAAAATCCTTTGATGCCAAAACGTACACCCTTGCGGTATGCATTGACATCGAGGGGCATTTTAACAATGTGCGAACCGACACACTGATCCAATCCTTAGACCAATATCGGGTGAACCCGGTCCTTAGAGAAGGTGGGTCAAGGTCAAGGTGACAAGGTCAAATACTTAGGTGTGATATTGGAAAGGAAACTGAATTGGAAGTGTCACATTCAGGAGCGTGCTGAGAAGGCTCACAGATGTTGGGCACTATGTAGATGATCCGTAGGCTCAAAATTGGGACTGAATCCGAGGATAGTCCACTGGCTCTACAGATGCATGATTGGACCAATACTTACTTACGCCTCAATAGTTTTGTGGACTGTTATGGAGAAAAAGTGTAACATAAGGACCAAACAACAGGTTTAGAGGACAAGTTGAACAAATGGAAGATCAACCTAACCTAAGAAGGAGTTCAATTATGCCATTTGACTGCTTCATCATCGGGATAAGAAGTGTTTTCTTCAATTGGGTTCAGTCAGGTGTATCTGGCGTTGCACTGTGGGATAGAATCAAAAAAGTTAGTAAAAGTATGTCATTTGGGAACGAGTCGAGATATCTCTTTGAAATTTCGAATGGTTAGAGCTGAGGAGTTAACGACATCATATGTAATAAAAGTGTCATTAAAGAAATAAAAATAAATTCTGCCCGAATATTAATAAATGCGGCTTTTATGGGCTTAAGATCCGAAATCGGTCTATATGACAGCTATATCCAAACATGGTCCGATTTGGCCCGCGCAAGAACTTAAACTGCGTGCAGCAAAAAGACGTATTTTTATGCCCTACTTTAGCTCAATATTTCAAATTTTTTAAGGCTATAGCGTGATTGCGACAGACGGACGGACATATTTATATTTTTGTAGGGTAGGAAATGGATATTTGGTAGTGTTATGGGTATAAAAGCCATAACCCTAATGGGGGTCAGGGCTTTGCGATTTGAGAACTCGGAAAAATGTTCCAAGTTTTTGATAAAAAAAATGCACATTTCGTAGGAGACCACCATAGCGCAGAGGTTATCTTATCCGCCTATGACGCTGAACCCCTGGGTTCGATTCCTTGCGAGAACATCAGAAAACAATTATTCAACGGGGTTATCCCCTCCTAATACTGGCGACATTTGTGAGGTACTATACCATGTAAAAACTTCTCCCCAAAATGGTGTCGCACTGCGGCACGCCGTTCGATGTGGACTACAAAAAGGAGGCCCCTTGTCATCATTGAGCTTAAACTTGAATCGGACAGCACTCATTGATATATGAGAAGTTTGTGCCTGTTCCAAAAATTTAAAAAGAATTATTTTTTACATATTTTGACTCTCAAACTGTATAACTTTGAACTGGGTCATCGCATTTGGACACTTCTAGAAAAAAAGCAATAACGTTATGGTAAATTTGGGCACCAATCTATATCATGCATCAACATGAAATTCGAACCACAAATGCCTTCGCAAATCGCAAAAATACTCGGCCAACATGCCAGAAAAATAATTGTTAGTCGAAAATCCCTGACACCAGGATGCTGATTTGTTTTTGTAGCGATTTTTGAGCACTATCCAGCAAAAAAGAATTTCAGAAATCGGAACACAAATGACTATTTGGGAGCCCAAACTAATTTTCTAAATAGCGATGTGACCAACTTTAAGAGCTTGACAAAAGGCGCCTGGATCACCTAGGGCCTTGAAACTTTGCATATGTTTTCGTTAACACCTCAGCTCCAGCTATTTAAGAGAGATACTCGTATCTGTTCCCTCTCTGAACACCTCAGCTCCTGCTATTTAAAAGAGATACTCGTATCTGTACCCTTTCTGAAACAGCAACAGTTTTTGCTAGTTTTTTTTTTTGGATTCTATCCCACTGGGCAATGCGGTTTATTGTGTCTACATCTGTTGGACTTCCAGTTATCATGCAGCGTGGGAAGGTTTATTCCTCGTTACACTTAGGCAAGTGCGAAGCTTTGGTAATGATCCAAATCGAGGTTCGCTCCTTGGTACACGCAAGATAAATGCTTTCCTGGCGTTACTAACTACCATATTTGTTGCCGCGACGATAATTTTCCGTTGTTTTTTAATGGAGGCTAAATTGACCTGTTGTCTGGACCAAGATTCTCTCTTCCTACAATATTTTGGGTTTCAAATCTCTCAGGACGATTCAATTATTAAAGTCGACAAAATGATCATAAGTACGTCCTAGGTATTCACAGAATATGTCCTTAGGCTGGCTCTCCTTGTCTTTGGTCGAGGTAGGCGTATGATTTCGAAAAATTTGGCCTTAATACGAATTGGGATAAACCCCTCCTCTATTGAGATTGTAAACGCAAAAAAAATTTACGTTTGGAAAATATTTGCGACAAACCAATCCGTTTTATTGAAGAAGTACTATTTGTATAGGAACTGTGTAACATTTCCCTACACAGTTGAACGTTAGTCGTGAATTTTCAAATCTTTCATCTAAAAGTCACTTCCTTTATGATAAAACCTTTAGGAACTTCTTCTGTGGTAAAGGTGGCTCTAGTACGCGATAATTCCAAAAATTCTGTTAAGTCAAAAGTATTGTTTTACAGCAAAACATGCTTCGTTACACGAAAAGGCGAATGGTTTACTTAGTTTATCTCTTTCATTAGTCTGAGTCTCAGAACCACTATATGAATGGATTTAGCTTTGTCGTCTGTCTGTCTGTCCATATGTCAGTCCATGTTAATTTGTGAACAAAGTACGAATTACAATTTTTATCCGATCCTCTTCAAATTTAGCACAGGTTTTTTCGACTTGGTTGGCATTTAGTACCATGAATAACATTATGACTGCTATTATGGATGACAAGTATGGGCCAAAACGGTCCATACTTATAGCTTCTATACAAACCTAAACTGCTCTACTTTCCATTGAATGTCCCATATACATATGTATTTTTTATGGGCTTGTACAATGTTTTGTATATGACCATGTACAATGGATGTACATATGTATGTACCCACATCCGTACAAGTACTTACTCTTGAGAGTGTCTTTCGCAATGTTTAGAAGCAGAAAAAGTTTAATTACGAGTTTGTTGAACCTAAATTGTAGTTCTATCTTCATCTACATCACATGGTTACAGTTATAATAGTCGAATGATTGGAAAAACCGCTATAATAGCAGATGACAACAGCGCCATTTCATGTCCCTTTAAACTGACATTATTCCCTAGAGTTCAAGGAAACCGCCACATATTTCTTTGAAAACCGTTATAGCAGTTCAATTGAACACTAGCTCCATATTGCTTTAGGGATAGACCTATCAGCCGGAAATGTCAAGCATTTCTGCATAAATGGGCACACTACAACAACAACTTAAGCCAATATATCCAGGGGTGCATCACTTTGACGCTTTCAGGGTTGCCATATCAAAAAGAAGTTTCTCATTTGCATATGTCTATTAAATTTTGGTATTTATTTGGTCCTAGCCCTTTATGGGAATAATGGATATCACATTTCTTGGGCTTTAGTATCAGAAAATCGTACTGGAGATTAGAACAACCTTAAACTATGCCTAAATGGACACATTTGCAAAACCTCTTTCATGACCAGATTGACTCAGACAGTACTTCTGAACAACGTTTTTGAAAAAACCTACCAATTTCCCTCCCAGCCAAAACGATTTTGATATCTGACAAGGTTAAATATTTAGGTGTGATCTTGGACAGGAAACTGAATTGGAAGTGTCACATTCAGGAGCGTACTGATAAGGCTCACAGATGTTGGGCACTATGTAGACGGGCCCTAGACTCAAAATGGGGCCTGAATCCGAGGATAGTCCATTGGCTCTACAGAAGCGACATTAGACCAATACTTACTGGACTGCTATGGAGCAACGTTAGAACAATACAACAAGTTCAGAGAACATGTTGTCTTAGCATAGGCGGAGCGATGAGGGCCACGCCAACTTGGTGGACTGCTATGGAGCAACGTTAGAACAATACAACAAGTTCAGAGAATATGTTGTCTTAGCATAGGCGGAGCGATGAGGACCACGCCAACTAGGGCACGGGAGACTATTCTGGCATGCAGATCCGACCCATTGGCATGCAGATTAAGTGTGAGTCAGCCACTGTGGCTATGAGGCTTAAGGCGATGGGAGAATGGATTGAGGATGGGAGCGTCTCATACCATCGCGGTATAATCAAGGAGAAGAAATGGAACCTGGAAGTAGGGAAGAGGTTTCCGATCGGATACCTAAGATGAACCTTGAGGTCGAGTGCGAGACACTGCTGCCAGCGCCGCAGTCTTGGATTGCCATCTGGAAGATCATGTTACACGAATGGATCAAATCTAGAGGACAGAGTGGACCTGGGGGTCCACATTGAGAACCCAGGGACTGAGATCTATTTTAGACTGCCTGACCATAATACAATCCTGCAGGCGGAGATCCGGGCGATCACGGAATGCGTGAGATGGTGTGGTGTTTACGCGAGGACATCGAGTGTGAACATCTTTACGGACAGTAAAATGGCCATAGGGGCAATAAAAACGAAGAAGGTAAGGTCACGAACAGTCTTGCAGTGTAAGGAGATTAACGCCTTCTCTGAGGATGGCAAAATCCGCATCGCTTGTGTGCCGGGCCATAACGGAGTAAAGAGGAATTAAAGGGCAGATGATTTGGCGGTAAAGCCCAGAGGACTGCAAATGCAAATTATCCCCCTGAACCATTATGCCATGAACTAAGGAACAAACTTCTCAAATTTCAATGAGTGTAGTCCGATTTAAGTTTAAGCTCAATGATAAGGGGCCTCCGTTTTATAGCCGAGTCCGAACGGCGTGCCTTAGTGCGACAGCTCTTTGGAGAGTTTTTCATCGCACAGTACCTTACAAATGTTGCCAGCATTAGATACCGGCACTTAGGTGGGGAAACTATACCAGACATGAACCAACTTAGGGGAGTGGCATGGAAAACAACGAAGGATTTTGTAAGTAGCACGGAATTCCCAATTTAGATTTTCTTTTTCGAGGTTACTTTTTTTGTATTTAGAGCACACAACAAGCCGATTACTGGCTTAGGTGTATGTCCATAATGGCTTGGGGCGGATTAATATCTGCACCCTCTTTTCAACCTAACCTTACTTTAAACGATATTAAGTTCGGCCGAGCCTGATTAAAAACATTTCGACAAAATCCATTGAAATATGTACCATTACCCATTATAGCTATTTCGAAGAAAGATCTGTTCTAGACCAAACTCGCCTAAATGAACTGTTCCAAATTCCTGTGAAATCGGGTAATAAATGGGTCTAATATGTGTTCAGGACCGGGAGATTGATAATTATGGCAGTTATATCCACATATGATCTTATCTGTGGGATATTAGGGAAGGATGTGTAGGGGTTTGGAGGCCACCTAAGCGCAGAGGATAGCATGTTCGCCTGTGACGCTGAACGCCTGGGTTTGAATCCTGGCGAAACAGAAAAAATTTCCAGCGGTGGTTTTCCCCTCCTAATTCTGGCAACATTTGTGAGGTACTATGCCATGTAAAACTTCTCTCCAAAGAGGTGTCGCACTGCGGCACGCCGTTCGGACTCGGCTATAAGAAGGAGGCCCCTTATCATTGAGCTTAAACTTGAATCGGACTGCACTCATTAATATGTGAGAAGTTTGCCCCTGTTCCTTAGTGGAATGTTCATCGGCAAAATTTGCATTTGCATGTAGGGGTTTCACATAGCTCACTGTACAAAATCGGGTAATAATAAATAGGCCAGTTATGTGAGAAAGACCTTCAATCGGGACTTCGGTCTATGTGGGTGAAAAACCAAAAATGGCCGATCTAAACCATATTTGCAAGGACGTCAAAAAACAAAACACAGCTCACTGTGTTAAATTTCACAGGAATCGGGCAATAAATTCGATTTTTATGGGCTTTAAGCCTTAAATCTGGGGATCGATCTATATGAGAACTTAAGATACAATCTGATCTAGACCATACCCCACTCACATATTGGGGATCTTAACACCACTCACTGTTCCAAATTTTCGCTCAATATCTCAATTTTTTAGGACTGTAGCGTGTTTAGAAAAGACGGACGGATGGATCCTATGGCTGTGAATATAAAAATGCATTTTCGCTAAAAATCTACCCAAATCGAAATAGGCCGTTCATCCGACCAAACCCATAAAATTAAGGGTAAATCCTACCAATTTTGGTATAAAAAGCTCAAAACGGCAACTCTGATTCTGAACCAGTGGTGCCCAAAATAAAAATGAGACAGTATGTGTGAAATACTCTCTGCAAATTTTTTACAATTCTCTCTATCAGTAAAAAGTTGTTCAATTGACTAAACTTTAGACATATTTTAATCACAAACATAATATTAAGTGCACATAAAGAGTTTACCTTACTTTTCTAGTGTTAAATCAGTAAAAAGACATTCGTTCTTAAGAGAAACAAGTAAAAGCGTGCTAAGTTCGGCCGTGCCGAATCTTATATACCCTCCACCATGGATCGCATTTGTCGAGTTCTTTTCCCGGCATCTCTTCTTAGGCAAAAAAAAAAAGGATATAAGAAAAGATTTGCTCTGCTATTAGAGCGATATTAAGATATGGTCCGGTTTGGACCACAATCAAATTATATTTATGTTGGAGACCTGTGTAAAATGTCAGCCAATTCGAATAAGAATTGCGCTCTTTGTGGGCTCAAGAAGTAAAATAGAGAGATCGATTTATATGGGAGCTGTATCGGGCTATAGACCGATTCAGACCATAATAAACACGTATGTTAATGGTCATGAGAGAATACGTCGTACAAAATTTCAGGCAAATCGGATAATAATTGCGATCTCTAGAGGCTTAAGAAGTCAAGATCCCAGATCGGTTTATATGGCAGCTAAATCAGGTTGTGAACCGACTTGTACTTTATTTGACATAGTTGTTGAGGGAAAAAAAAACGTCTTGCGAAATTTCAGCCAAATCGGATAGGAATTGCGTCCTCTAAAAGCTCAAGAAGTCAAGTCCCCAGATCTGTTTATATGACAGCTATATCAGGTTATGAACCGATTTGAACCATATTTGGCACAGTTGTTGGCTTTCATAACAAAATACTACGTGCCAAAATTCATTCAAATTGGATAAGAATTGCGCCCTCTAGAAGCTCAAGAAGTCAAGACCCAAGATCGGTTTATATGACAGCTATATAAGGTTATAGACCGATTTGAACCATACCTGGCACAGTTGTTGGATATCATAACAAAACACGTCGTGCAAAATTTCATTCCAATCGGATAAGAATTGCGTACTCTAGAGGCTCAAGAAGTCAAGACCCCAGATCGGTTTATCTGGCAGCTATATCAGGTTATGGACCGATTTGAACCATACTTGACACAGTTGTTGGATATCATAACAAAACACGTCGTGCAAAATTTCATTCCAATCGGATAAGAATTGCGCACTCTAGAGGCTCAAGAAGTCAAGACCCAAGATCGGTTTATATGACAGCTATATAAGGTTAAGGACCGATTTGAACCATACTTGGCACAGTTGTTGGATATCATAACGAAACACGTCGTGCAAAATTTCATTCCAATCGGGTAAGAATTGCGCACTCTAGAGGCTCAAGAAGTCAAGACCCAAGATCGGTTTATATGGCAGCTATATCAGGTTATAAACCGATTTGAACCATACTTGGCACAGTTGTTGGATATCATAGCAAAACACGTCGTGCAAAATTTCATCCCAATCGGATAAGGATTGCGTACTCTAGAGGCTCAAGAAGTCAAGACCCAAGATCGGTTTATATGGCAGCTATATCAAAACATGGACCGATATGGCCCATTTACAATAACAACCGACTTACACTAATAAGAAGTATTTGTGCAAAATTTCAAGCGGCTAGCTTTTCTCCTTCGGAAGTTAGCGTGCTTTAGACAGACAGACGGACGGACATGGCTAGATCGACATAAAATTTCACGACGATCAAGAATATATATATATACCATGCACCCTTGCATATGTTCACCGGGTGCTGTCACAACAACGACTTAAACAAAGAGCATAAGTGTACGTTAAGGAAATTTTTCGTTTTGTGCACCACTGTTCTGAACTGTTCGATTTTCCTATCAATGAGAGTGTTTCTTCTTGCTCAAGGTTACACACAAATATACTAAGTTACAATATCGCTAAAGTGGTGCAGAAGAGGTACCTATAACAAATTTAAATACTTGCAGGTTGATGCGGGTTCATGCAATACTTTAACGCAAGGTCTTGCAAGCACTGACATATAGCAGCATTAATTTCAACAGTGTTGTAGGGTATTGAATTACTCAACCCTTTTAGAGCCCTCAGAAATGGCTTCTTGTTTGCCTACCCTACCATTTACCGATCTGCTGATACTTCAACAGCACAAATGCAAGATGTATTCGACCAAACTATTGTACATTCTCAATTGCCTGGAAAGCCAGACGTAGTATTTCTGCTGGCAAAAGCTTTGTTTTTGTTTCCCTAAAATATTGGCACCAGCAGACGGTGATTAAACAAACAAACAAAACTTCCCCAATAAAAACAAAGCGGCGTCATTTCCTCATTTATGCTACATCTTCGGCAGTATATTGTCCCTTTTTTGCTGTTGTTGTTTTTGTGTTCTCACTTTGTTTTGTTTTTGTGGCAACTGCATTTGAGCTTTCTTGTTATGCTTCATTGAATAATGCCGGTGTTTTATGCTGAGAGAGCTTTTGGTGCAGAGCACAGAGTAGTTGTGTTCAGAAAATTATAACATCTGTTGTTAATTTTTTTTCATCAGGGTTGGGAGTTTTTATACACCACCACTATGGTACAGGGTATAAAACTTAGTGCATTTATTTGTAATACCCAGAAGGAAGAGAGATAGACCCATTGATAGGAATACCGATTGATTCAGAATCACTTTCTGATTCGATTTAGCCATGTCCGTCTGTCTGTCCATGTTAATTTGTGTACCAACTACAGGCCGCAATTTTCAGAATCACTTTCTGTCTGTCCATGTTAATTGTGTACAAACTAAAGGTCGCAATTTTCATCCGATAGTTTTCAAATTTGACACATACATTTTTTTTGACGTAGATACGAAGCCTATTGAAATTAAAAAAATTGGTTCAGATTTGGAAATACCTCCCATATATATGTTCGTCCGATTTTGTGAAATATTGCAATAAAGTGCTCATTTGTTAACCGATTCTCTCGAAATTTGGCAGACAGAGTTTTTTTATGACTCCCGACATTACTGGTAAATTTCATAGAAATCGGTTCAGATTTAGATATAGCTTTCATATATATATCGCCCGATTTTCACTCTTAGAGCCACTGCAGACTCATTTATTGACCAATCTTCCCAATATTGTGTACAACACTTCCTCGACGACTACCACAATATCTATAGAGCTTGCTTGATATCGGTTTGGATTTAGATATAGATCCCATATATATGTTCGTCCGATATTGTGAAATTTTGCAATAAAATGCTCATCTGTTAACCGATTCTCTCGAAATTTGGCAGGAAGGATTTTTTTACGACTCTTAATATTACTGGTGAATTTCACAGAAATGGGTCGAAATTTAGATATAGCTGCCATATGTGTGTATCGCCCTATTTTCACTTCTAGAGCCACTGCAAGCGCATTTATTGTCCAATCTTGCCAAAATTTTCCACAACGCTTTCCTTGGCGATAACCACAATATCTGTAGAGTTTATTCGAAATCAGTTCAGATTAAGATATAAGTCTCATATATATGTTTGCCAGATTTTCAGTAATTTGCAATAATGTTGTCATTTGTCTACCGTAGTTATTACAATTTGAACCTATTTGCTCGAAATTTGATACGAATTGTTTAATAACCCATCTAAAAACATAGGCCGGGGTCCATAAAATTGATTTAGAATTAGATAGCTCCCATTTTGTTCTTATAGGATACTTGTGGGGTATTATACAGACGGCACCGACTGACTTTTGCCTTTCCTTACTGGTTTCTATCAGGATTCACTAATAGAAGGTTAGGTCACATGCAAAAACACAAAGTGGATAGGCCCCATAAACATCATTAAGGATGTCAAATCTGACGATTGAAAATGTCATCATATAGGAGAAAACGTAAACAAAGAATGAATGTAAAAAGAGAACAAGTTGACATCCTCAATGCCAAGTACAGCCAAATATTAAAAAAAAGTATATCGGCTGATCGCTTGGCTTAACCTTATTCAGTGAATCCTGGATTTCTATATAAAAAAGTAAAAAATCATTAATTTCGGCTGCTACGAAGTTTCAATTCCCACCACATCCGATATACATAATCTCATTACGTCAAGTCTGGTGAAAATACACCATCTATGAAAACTTAGCAGCTATATCGAAATATGGTCCGAACTGGAGCCAACTCACCAGGGACGTCAAGGCATCCCACTCAATTTATTGTTCTAAACCATAAAACGGGAGATTGTATATAGTCTGATCTACACCATATAGCCTGATCTAGACAATACTCGGTACGAACGTCAAGGGACCTAACGCAACTCATTGTACCAAATTTCAGCGTCTTTTATGGACCCTATACCTTCCCAATATAGATCAGTATATATGACAGCTACATCCAAATATTGACCATATAAGGCACGGATGTCGAAATCTCTTAATAAATGTTCCTTTTATGGGTCCAAGAACTTAAATCTGGAGATCGGTATATTTGACTGCTATATATTTCCAAGTATAGCCCGATCTAGTTCATATAGAATGGTTGAATGGGGATGTGGAAGAGCTTAATACAACCGCTGTGCCAAATTTCAGACGAATCGACTAACAAATGTGCCTTTTATGACCCCAAGAACTTAAATGGGAAGATAGGGGGCTATGTCAAGATATAGTCCGATATAGCCCATTTCCGACGTCTGTGCATATTTTCAGCTCAATGTCTCCATCTATTTTTATACTTACCACCATAGGATGCGGATATACTAATCTAGTCATTCCGTTTGTAGTACCTCGAAATATTCGTCTAAGACCTCATTAAGTACAAAAATTTTCTTGATCGTCTCGACATTCTGAGTCGATCTAGCCATGCCCGTCCGTCCGCCCGTCTGTCGAAATCACTATAGCGGTCCAACGCGTAAAGATAGCCATTTGAAATTTTGCACAGATACTTAATATTGATGTAGGTTGTTGGGAATTGCAAATGATTTCAGATTTGGATATAGCTCCCATATAAACCGATCTCCCGATTTGACTTCTTGAGCCCTTGGAAGTCACAATTTTTGTCCGATTTAGCTGAAATTTTGCACGTGGTGTCCTGTTATGACTTCCAACAACTGTGCCAAGTACGGTCCGAATCGGTCCATAACCTGATCTAGCTCCCATATAAACCGATCTACCGATTTAGCGGATAGGCCATAAGGGCATATACAACCAGGAGGATAAGATCACGAACAGTCTTAGAATGTAAAAAGGATGGCACGATCCGCATAGTTTTGGTGCCGGGCCATAACGGAGTAACTGGGAATGACTAGGTAGACAATTTGGCAGTGAAGGCAACTGGCGTCAATAAACTTGGCTAACCCGAAGTCTTTCGGGTCGACGCAGTCCGAGTTGAGGCCGTGGGCGACGAATACGCATGTAACCCTGTGGAACAGCGTAACGGTCGGTAGGGCGGCAAAAAACCTATGGGGAGATCCAGATCGTAAGAAAACGACGCTGTTACTGAAAGGTAGTAAGACGGGACACATAGGACAACGAGCTCACTTATGTAAAATCGGCAAGTGATAGCATGTGTAGGGCATGCGTGGAAGATGATGAGACGTTGGAGCATTTCCTTTGTCAGTGTCCAGCTTTCGCGTCCAACAGATACCGGTACTTAGATGGAGACACAATGCCAGACATGCACAAACTTAGGGGAGTAGTATTGAAAACAATTAAGGATTTTGTAATTAGCACGGAATTCCAAACATACAATTTTCTTTTTAGAGGTTACTTTTTTTGGTATTAAGAGCGCACAACAAGCCGATTACTGGCTTAGGTGTATGTCCATAGTCGCATGTCGCGGCGGATTAATATCTGCACCCTCTTTTCAACCTAACCTAACATAACCTAAAAGGAAGTATGCGTGCCAAATTTCTAGCGCCTAGCTTTATTCCTTCGAAAGTTAGCGTGCTTTCGACAGACGAACGGACATGGCTAGATCGACTTAAAATGTCAAGACGAAGGTGTTACAAACGGAATGATGAAATTAACGGACCACACAATAAGTAAAGCTTTTAGTTGCCTTCCTAGCATAAATGTCCCTTTGTGGACATAATCATAAGAGTATGGAAGAAATGAAGTTGTTTTCAAACACATAAACTTCGTCAGTGTGTTTTCCTGTAAGTGTGTTAAAGAAGTTGTCAGTTTTTGAAAGTCCTTTTATATGCATGACATCACCATCTCCTGCAGAGAGCCCTTATTTGTTTAGCAAACTTTCTCACCACATGGGGTCCACTGCGATATCTTTAAATTGAACAAGATAGTTCAGACAGAGAACTGCAGCATAAAATTTAATTTTACAATTGTGAAATTTGTATACATATTACAAATATATATATATAACTTAACGTAAAATTAATGTTTTACGGGATACCTAAGGCTCAAAGGGAAGGGATGAGAGATGGTCTATTGAAGTAGTTTTTCAATCATAGTATGTTATGAATTTGTCAAATATTTTTCAATTCAGTCTGTTTGGAATATCCCAGAAGTTCATTAAAAATATTCTTTCTTTAAATAAATTCTTTTATTATTCAAACTCAATTTCTTCTTTATTCCGCAATTCTAAGAGGTTATGTGTTTTCGAATATCTCTGGGAGAACTGATTCAGAGGAATGGTACAAGGCTTTGAAAGAAGAATTGAAGTCGATGGAGAAAAACAAGGTATGGATAATAACAAATCTGGCTAATAATGTAAAACCTCCAAAACGAAATGGGTATTCCGTTTTAAGTATGACGAAAATGGACTTCCAGTAAGATATAAAGGGATTTTTACAAAAGTATGGTGTAAATTGTACTCAGTCTTACGCTCCTGTGGCGAAACTAACAACAATAAGAACCGTTTTAGCAGTTGCCATGAAAAAGAATTTATACCTAGAACAGCGAGATGTTAGGACTGCCTTTTCGCACGGTGTTTTGCAAGTGGAAATAAATATAGTTATTCCAGAATGGGCTTCAACAACTCAAGGTAATGCGAGCAGATTGCTTAAGTCACTTTAAGGTCTAAAACAAGCTCCAAAATGTTGGAATGATACTTTGAACGATTTCTTGGTTTATATTGGATTTCAAAGATCAAAGCACGTCTATTGTCTATATACCAAATTTGAAAAAGGAAACGATAACATGTACATCATAATGTATGTGGATGAATTATTAATAGCTGCACCAAATATTACTTCTGTTAACAACTGAAAATGTGAATTGTCGAAACAATTTGAACTGTCTGAAAGTGGAAAATTTAAATTTTTCCTGTGAATGAAAGTTGAAGTACAGAATAATATATTGATGTTGTCTCAAGAAGCTAATAAATATTAAAAATGTACTGCTGAAGTTTTCAATGGAAGAGTATAATCCTGTGAAAACGCCAATGGACAAAGGCATGCAATTAAGAAAAACGGAAAACTCAAACATTGACAAACCTTACAAAGAACTACTGGGAAGTTTAATGTGCATTATGCTTTGCGTGAGACCCGATATATGTATGCTATCATGTTGGTTATCTTGGATGGTTTCAACAACAGCCTTCAGAACATTATTGGAAAGCTCTTAAAAAGGTTCTAAGATTTTTGAAAGGGTCTATGAACCGAAAACTTGATGCTGTACCCCAGTAGGCATCATCAATGACATAAATGATAGGAAATCTGTCAGTGGATATATTTTCAAATTATTCGGCTGTACTGTATCCTGGTCCAGTAAAAAACATCAGACTGTTGCAACATCTTCCAGCAAGGCGGCATATATTGCTCTCAGTTCAGCAGCCTCAGAAGCAGTGTGGATCAGAGGGCTACTTCAAGATCTACAAGTTATCAAGCATGAAGCACAATGGATCAATATGCATGGCTTCAAATGTTGAAATGAAACGAGCAAAGCATATTGATATCAAACATCACTTTGTCCGTGATTTAATTCAAAAACGAATAATTGAAATCCAGCCAATATCAACCGCAAATCAATTGGCAGACATTTTCACAAAATCGTTAGATAATATATTTTTTAAGAATCTATGCAACTGGATTGGATTATATGATTGAGAGGGGGTTTTGAAGTCGTTTTTCAAACATAGTATGTTATGAATTTGAGCAATAGAAAATGTACACTTTTGTATTCTTGTCAAATATTTTTCAATTCAGTCTGTTTGGGGTATCCTAGAGGTTCATTACAAATATTCTTTCTTTAAATAAATTCTTTTATTATTCAAACTCAATTTCATCTTTACTCCGCAATTCTTAGATGGTCACAAATTGTGGGTTGAGAAGGCTCCAAGCTTATGACCTATAAGCTTCAATTCAAACATGAAGATGTATGTTTATTTGCTGCCGTTTTGGTAGAACAGAATTGTGACTCCTCGTATCCGCCATGATACTGTCTCCGTCTGATTAGAAAACATGCTGATAGTCCAAGAACTCATTCTCATCCTCCGGTTACAAGTTATCGTATTGATATTTTTATACCCACCACCGAAGGATGGGGTATATTCATTTTGTCATTCCGTTTGCAACACATCGAAATATCCATTTCCGACCCTATAAAGTATATATATTCTTGATCAGCGTAAAAATCTAAGACGATCTAGACATGTCCGTCCATCTGTCTGTTGAAATCACGCTACAGTCTTTAAAAATAGAGAAATTTTGCACAGATTCTTTTTTTGTCCATAAGCAGGTTAAGTTCGAAGATGGGCTATATCGGACTATATCTTGATATAGCCCCCATATAGACCCATCCGCCGTTTTAGGGTCTTAGGCCTATAAAAGCCACACTTATTATCCGATTTCGGTGAAATTTGGGGCAGTGAGTTGTGTTAGACCCTTCGACATCCTTCGTCAATTTGGCTCAGATCGGTCCAGATTTGGATATAGCTGCCAAATTGACCGATCCTCCGATTTAGGATCTAAGGCCCATAAAAGCCACATTTATTATCCGATTGCGTTGAAATTTGGTACAGTGAGTTGTGTAAGGCCCATCGACATTTATCGTTAATTTGGCTCAGATCGGTCCAGATTTGGATATAGCTGCCATATAGACCGATCCTCCGGTTTATGGTGTTAGGCCCATAAAAGACACATTTATTGTACGATTTTGCTGAAATTTGGGACAGTGAGTTATGTTAGGCACTTCGACATCTTTCTTCAATTTGGTCCAGATCGGTTCAGATTTGGATATAGCTGTCATATAGATCGATTTCTTGATTTATGGTTTTGGGCCCATAAAATGCTCATTTATTGTCCGATGTCGCCGAAATTTGGGACAGTGAGTTAAGTTAAGCCCTTGATATACTTCTGCAATATCGCACAGATCGGTCCAGATTTGGATATAGGTGCCATATAGACCGATATCTAGGTTTTAGTTTTTGGGGCCATAAAAGACGCATTTATTGTCCGATGTCGCTGAAATTTGAGACAGTGAGTTTGGTTAGGCTCTTCGACGTCCTTCCTTAATTTTGCCCAGATCGGTCCAGATTTGAATTTAGCTGCCATATAGACCGATCTCTCGATTTAAGGTTTTGGGCCCATAAAAGAGACATTTATTGTCCAATTTCGCTGAAATTTGGGACAGTGCTTTGTGTTAGGCTCTTCGACATTTTTGTGCAACTTGGCCCAAATCGGTCCAGATTTGGATATAGCTACCATGTAGACCGATATCTCGATTTAAAGTCTTGGCCCCCAAATAGACGCATTTACAATCAGATTTCACTGAAATTTGACACAGTGACTTATGTTAGGCTTTTCGACATCCGTGTCGTATATAGTTCAGATCGGTTTATTTTTAGATATAGCTAGTGTACTTATTAGTATTTGGTCCAAATCGGAACATAGTTGGATATAACTGATATGGGACATAAGGTATGAAATTTTAACCGAATTTTGATGAAAGGTGGTTTACATATATACCCGAGGTGGTGGGTATCCAAAGTTCGGCCCGGCCGAACTTAACGCCTTTTTACTTGTTTTTCTTGTTAATGGCAGTATGCACCTTTGGCGAAGTTTTCGTTACCATAAAAAATGCATAGAGATATCCTAAGTAAAATTTGCGTTACCGATACCGTTACCGAAATTTTCACTTGCAGGTACGCAACTCAAATAAAATTTTCTTTGTGTTACAAGGTGATATTATAGTCATTGGAAAATTTTTGCTTGCAACTATAAATGAAAATGGATATGTATTTTGATTGTTTCATGAAATAAATTGATAAATAAAATAAAAACGGTTAAAAAAATAAAAACGGTTAAAAAAATAAAAACGATTAATTTCAGTTCATATGTGCTTAGAGCACCGTTGCGCAAAGGCTAGGTTAGGTTTAAGTGGCAGTCTGCCATCAGACTCACTTAAACGTTTTCGTCCATTGTGATACCACTGGAACAGAAAAAGAAAGATGCCTTCTACTTCCTACCGTTAAACCATCCAGATCGCTTTCAAAAGCCCAATAACTTGCGAATGTTCACATCCGCTAAATCAGACAGGTTCTCAAAGAAATGAGAACCTAAAGTAGAACTTCTTATGACCGCCAGAGCGGGACACACACACAGAAGGCGTTCTATAGTCTGTTCTTCATCGATGTCCTCACAGCTTCTGTAAAAGACGTTACTGGCAACCTTCAGTCTGTCAGCATGTTTTCCGATTAGACAATGACCTGTCATGACGGACACAATGGCTGAGACGTCTGTTCTAGCCAGTGACAGCAAAGCGGTAGACCTCTTCTAATCTAGATTAGGCCACGTAGTAATGCTCACAGCCGCCTATTTGTGGTTATCTATCATTCCACGTAGTTTTGGAACGCTCACAGCCCTCAATTTATGATTATATATCATTCGTTGTCCTTCGGGCCTGGTCCGCGCAAAGGTTGGACTCGGCTATAAAAAGGAGCTCCGTTAAGGCCAAAACAGAATAAGCGCTGAGTTGAAAAATGCAACTCTGCAAACATCATTATATGAGAAGTTTGCCCCTGTTCCCTATTGGAATGTTCATGGGTAAATTTGCATGTACTTTTTTGGTCTAACATGATTAAAAATCGAGCAAAAAAAAAAAAAATTATAGATCGATGTATGCCGCCATCTTTTAGACTACACAACTTTTTTCCAGTGGAGACATAAATGTCTTTACTGCAACCGAAAATTTCGTACTCCACTTTAAGTGGCCGCGAAAACCAGGCATCGACATAGAAAATGCTCCAACCTCTCATTATCTTCCCCACATGCCCTAGACATGCTATCACTTGACGCACCTATTTTGCATTAGTGAGCTCGATGTCCTGTGTGTCCCGTTGTGATACCGAAATATATATTGACCTCCTTCTTATTTCCTTTCAGAAATAGTCACGTCTTCTCATGATACGGATCTCCCCATAAGATTTTAGTCGTCCTAGACGCTCGTCTGCGAGTACCACTGTCTGCGCCAGGAAATTGGGCCTTACTTTGGGTATTCGACCGGGTGGTATAAAGCGAGCGGCTGCAGCGTTAATGATTTCTCAGAACTTTCTCTCAGCTACCAGCATATTTGTGAGGGGTGTCACTGAAGCGGCGATTTGTGTATACCCTAAAACAAACGCAATCGTCTATTTTCTGATTGATAAATCATCGGCGCTCAAAGGTTATGTTGTCGGGTGGTCAGTCGATGGTGAATATTATGGCAGATGGTCTGATCCCAAAGAAATGACGGATTGCCTGGACACGTCACCCAGGAGATCAGGGGATGCAATAGAAATGTCTGGCGAGCTGCCAAACCTTCTCGTTATCCTAGTGGGGGCATCCTCATTCACCGCGAAAACGTGCAGCCTTCAATCTTCTCTGCCAAAGCCATGCCCTGTTGGTCGTTACCTAGGGGAGAATGCCATGAAATGTGGTGCGCAGTAAAATCTCCTAGAAAAAGGTGACTTTGGCCAGTCAGTAGGCCAATAATGCAGGGCCTGTTAATTTGAACATTAATTGGGACACAACAGCCAACCGACGGTATGTATCTCTACAGTACCGGACTTGACTGCTTTCCCCATACATTCTATGTAGGTGTCACTAGAGCCAGGCACAGGCTAGATGGGTCTATACTGCACGGAATGGTGTATCACGAAGACCAATCTCCTACCGTCCATTTCTTAAGCGACCCTTCGTAGCACATTGTATCCGATACAACTGTTTGAGTACATGTGTTTGTCAGCTTTGTCTCCTGGATCTGTTCTTCTGACTCATAAAATCTACTATCTCGTCGATCTTGCCTCGGAGACTGTTGCAATTCAATTGCAAGAATGATACACTTTCAGGCACTGGTCCGGCAATAGTGCGGCTGGGGTGCTGCTATTGTGTATATTGCCTCACGGGAGAGGTGGGGTCACATGGTACGACGACAAGGACGCAGAAGGCGACGACGCTTGTGACCCACTCCTGTGTATATTCGCACAGCACCTTGCAACATATTCAGAGTAACTGTACTCCCGTAGTGACGTAAGACCAGAGCAAGATCGGAATTACACCCACTCCATGCACCGGTTACACTACACCGACACTGATCGATGATGGAGGCTGTTCTGGCAAACCGAACAGAACCAGGGTCCAAGGTTCTTTTCAAACCCGACAGGGACCAGAAGCGTTCGGAGAAGGCACTCCAGGATGAGCCTCTCCCATGACGAACAAATACACTGAGGCGGCAGCCCTTGCCGATGAAGGACTCTATCGGGTCAATCCGATACATACAACCGGCTGCCATGGTATTGTGGAAAATTTTGTCATAGTTTGAGGTAAAATTCGTTATGCCATTGCCTAAAGTGATCTTTTAGATAAGTATTTGGAACATAACGCCACCCATCAGTGCCAACAGACCAGTGGGAAGCAACAAATTATAATCTAGAACCACGATAAAGAGCTAGGATTCGTTTGTCAATACAGCAAACTAGTTCGTTTCTTGTCTTTCTTCTTGTTATTGCTATAAGCCAGACATTGGCAATTGCCACAATAATAGCAGCTTTCCCGAAGTCTAGCATTTTTTGTTTGACCATGGTTTATATTAACCAAAAGAAGAAGTAACACCATAACAACAACTTATGTTTAATGCTACATGAGGGCATTCTGCTAGTAGTGCATTCCAAGTTAGCGGTTCCATTTTATGTTCTTACTCTCTTTGCTTCTATACTAAATGCTCTCAAGCCTAGCGGGGTGTAAGCAAAATGTAAAAATTAGCTCTTTTAAGTATAGAACAACAGTTTCATTGCTAGTCGATTGTTTCTCTCTCAGTTGAATGAGAGCAAAACAGATAATTACATAGGCCTGCTGCATACTTTCTGAGTTTGATGAAAAGCTTTTTTGTTCATACTGCTTTTGTGCCTATTGCTGATGAGCTTGCATGAACACACATTGTGCAAATATGTACGTATGCAACTACATATGTATGTATATACGCGTTGTGTGTTGTATTGATGCATCGTAGTGCTGTGCCTTCTGTTGTAAGAGCAGAACAGTCCACCATGGCTCTGTTTTGTTTGATTTGCGGCTTGAGAATACATGCTACGCGATTCTCAATGCGGCATTTGTTGGGAATGAGCTTCTCTGGTGTGCTTGAGTGAGTTTGTATGTGTGGGTTGCAATTGTATAATAAGCAGCCCCAGCACGGGAAGTGCTTTTTGTTCAAAGTCAAAGTTCATTGAACCAACGGGCATAGAACTTCAAATGCAAAATTGCCATAAAGCTGCCTGCCTGCCTGCCGCCTGCAACAATAAGCGACACAACACAACAGCAAAGTTTTCAATGCCAGAGGGAGATGCGAACCATTCGTTAGCACTGTTCTTCTCTTCCCCATCTAAAGTAAGCGGAAGCAAAATGCTTACACTCCACCCAACATTTGCAAAGCCTAAAGTGCCACTTGAGAATACAAATGAGAGGAAGAGCGAGCTACCATTATGAAGTCTTTAGATGCATTTTAAGAAAATATAGACATGAATGGACGTGAAACGATAAACCGAACGAACACTTAAAGATATCCTTGCGGTAATGTCACATCTTTTCGATTTGAAATTTTATCTGAGTATTGAATCTGTATGACCATCAACATCAAAATAGGATTATACTAACTTACAATAGTATATCCCGGCACGGAATAGCTATGAGCACCACACAAGCTGGAACATTGAGGTCAGATCTGTGTGGTGTTTATTGCTGTCATGAGAAGCTTAGCTGTGAGCTACCGGGCGCGTCCACACGTTTGCGGATAGTGGAATGCTCCATACGGAGTAGCTGCAACGGCAGTAGCGGACAATTAGCGGTATCGAGCGCAGAGTCTCAGTGAGAGGCCGGGCGACACCGGCTCATGCATAAATACTGAGTGCCTACGATGCTTGATATGACAAAGCGGGTTATTGGCACCTTTTAATAACCAATGGCCACCTTGTTCGCGCGGCGATCGGTCCTTTAAACAGGAACGAGCTTGCTCACATACGAGAGCGTGGCTACAACAACAACAACAACTATGTTCATTCCGTTTGTAAATTGCAAATTTGCCATGAACATTCCATTAAGGAACAGGGGCAAACTTCTCACATATCAGTCCGATTCACGTTTTTAAGCTCAATGATAAGGGGCCTCCTTTTTATAGTTGTAAAATTCCAGCCAAATCGGATAGTATTTGCGACCTCTAGAGGCTCAAGAAGTCAAGATCCCAGATCGGTTTAAATAGCAACTATATCAGGTTAAGGACCAATTAAAACCATAATTGGCACAGTTGTTGGAAGTCATAACAAAACACTATTTGGAAAATTTCAGCCAAATTGGATAGAGATTGCGCCCTCTAGAGGCTCAAAAAGTCAACACCCCAGATTGATTTATTTGACAGCTATATCAGGTTATGGACTGATTTCAACCGTACTCAACACAGTTGTTGGAAATCATAACAAAATTTCGGCCATATCGGATAAGAATTGCACCCTCTAGTGAAATTTGAAACTGGAAGTTGTGCTTAGGGTCTTAAGCCCGTAACAGGCGCATTTATTATCCGACTTCGATGAAATTATAGACAGTCCGTTGTTTCAAGCCTCCCGATATCAAAATTAAATATGGTTAAAATCAGACAATATTTAGATATAGCTGTCATATACACCTATCTGCTAATTAAGAGTCTTAAGCCCATAAAAACTGCAATTATTATCCGATATCGCTAAAATTTTAAATAGTGAGTTGATTAAAGCCCCCGATATGGGACTCAAATATGGCATAGATCATTCTATATTCAGATATAGCTGCCATAGAGACCGATCTGTCGATTAAGGGGTTTGAGCAAATAAAAGCTGCATTTATTACCATATTTCGCTGAAACTTGAAATACAGAGTTGTTTTAAGCCTTTCGTTATCACAAATATGGCCCAGATCGGACAATATTTAGATAAAGCTCCATATAGACCGATCTGCTGATTGAGGGTCTATGTATACATATAGTAACTTGTTTTAAGTCTCCCCACATCCGATTCAAATATGGTTTAAATCGGATTATATTCATATATATAGCCATATAAAACCTTCTGCGATTAAGGGTCTTACGCCCATAAAAAGCCGCAATTTGTACCCGATTGAAATTGTGAGTTTATTACAGTTTCCCGATGTGCGACTCAAATATGGTTCAGATCAGTCTAATTCAGATAAAGCTGCCATATAGAGCGATCTGCCGATTAAGGGTCTTGAGCCCGTAAAAGCTGCATTTATTATCCGATTTCATTGGTATTTGACACAGGGACTTGTATTATGCCTCCCATTATCTGACCAGCATATGGTCCAGATCAGACTATATTTGGATATAGCTGCCAAATAGACCAATCTTAACACGTTTTCACTTGTTTTTTTTCTGATTTTCTCGCCAGGATTCAAACTCAGGCTTTCGGCGTCATAGGAGTATAATCTAAACTCTGCGCTACGGTGGCCTCCTGCGAATGTTCACATCCACTAATGCCGACAAGTCCTCAAGAAATGAAAGCCTAAAGTAAAACTTCTTCTGCTTCCCAGGGAGAGACACACATAAAGCGGATGTTCTAGGGTTTACTCTTCCACGACACTCTTACAGCTTCTGCAGAGGCCGTTACTTGCAACCTTCAGTCCATCAGCATGTTTCTCGAACAAACAGTGACTTGTCATAACAGACAAAATGACTGACACGTCTATTCCAGCCAACGACAGCAAAGCGTTAGACCTCATCAAATCGTCTGCATATCCTACTAGAAATATTCCATCTCGCATCTCATCATTCCGGATATCCGGTCCCAGTATAGAACGTCTGTGCCCCTGCTGAAGTGTACTCATATTTGCGCGTTTCTTCCTTAGATATATAAATCAGTACCCTATTAAGTAGGTATATGTATCTTCTTCATTCTTATCAGAACTTACCTGTAGTTACTGATGCTTGTTTATGTTTATAAATGCGTTACATACATATATGTATATTACATAGGTACATGAAAATCTATATATGTATGTTTATTAGTCTACTGGACCATAAGCAAAATGTGCATTTTATTTCTTCGCTTTGTTATACTTGAACTTTCATGATGCCCCTTGCAGCAGACGAACGTTATTTAAACTTTCGAGAGAGTATAATTTCAAAATATACACAAGAGAGCGAGTGTTATAGTTCCGCTGAGTGCAATATGGACCTCTGTTTTGATTACTCTTGGCTATTGGGAGTAAACTTTTAGTAGTATATGCACACATCCATACATACATAGGCTAGCATTTGTGCAATTTGTTTTGTTCTGTGTGTGCTCATTACCTTTCCATGTTGTGCGTGTGAGAGTGTAAGCAATTGAATGGTGCTTTTTTACGGGATCTAATTTAAAGTTTTCATTGTCGTCGGCAAAGCCATTGCTGCTGCTGCCTCCGCCGCTGCCACGGTTCGTTCTTGTAGTTGAAATTGGAAATTGCATTATTTGTCTTCTGGTTGTTGTTGGTGGAGCATTGCAAAAAAAACCATTCAAAATAAAAAGAATGGTAATGGCTGCGAAAGAATAGTCAGCCAGTCATTCGAGTTGTAGTAGTAAATCGAGTTCGGGCAGTAAACAAAGAACACTCGGAAAGATCGTTCGCTAATCATTTCGCTGATACAACAACGAACAACGACCCCGTTAATCATAAGTCATTGATGAATATTTGGAAGAATTATGAATTAATTATAGCACGGTACTAAAGACGGTTAAACAAAGTCTATTGTTGAGTGAGTCAGTGATTGTAGTGAGTGTTTAAAGAAGACACAGAGAAAGAAGTCTTAGAACCAACTATGGGCGGATGTAATTAATTAGAAAACAATTTATAAAAGTTTTAAGAAATTACTGTGAAATTTTGTGAAAATATTCAGGGTCATACACGATTATTGAGAATTTTAAAAATATGCTTATGCACTTAGGTATGTTTTTTTTTATATATAAGCCTGCATACGCATGCATTTATGTGTAATTATGTGTGTATAATAATTTATAATAGAAGACATTGCCCTCTTACTCCAAATTCACCCCCTCTTTATGTTGGCTAAGCACAAAATAGCAGAAAAATCAGTTTATTCAACTATGAAATTGATGGCCATGGCTGCTGCTGCCTGCTATTAGTGTCGTCTGTCTGGTTGCATTGCTCTCGCCGCAAATGTTATGTGTGTGCATGTGTATTCTTGCACCATAAACTTGACCTTAAACTTGTTCGGCGAGTTCTTGCACAAAATCTGCAAGAGCATCGATGCAGCACTAACAACCAAGGCACCTCCACAGAGCAGCAAGTTAAAGCACAACAGCAACTACTCAGCAATATTTTGCACTGTGATGATTAAGACAAAAACAAACAAAAGTTAAATGTACCAAATCCAAAAACAAAACCATTTTACTTCGAACGACGAAGACGCCACAATGATGACGACGACGACGACAACGACGAGTAGTCATTAAATCGCACAACTAGACAGCAAAATTCAAGACAAAAACCCAACAATGGGGGGAGGCCAAGAAATACTCGTAGAGAAAAACAGAAAATGCAATCAAGTATAAGCGGCCGTGTAGAATGCATGGACAAAAAAACTCATGCACGCACCTACAAAAACATAGAGACAAGGCAAATAAACAAACAAACAAGCAAGCAAGCAAACCAAAAAAGAAAACATGGTGACGCCAAATTCGGTATTTTTAGACCAGTGTCAAGAAACGGCAACAGCAGAGATGGCAGCAGCAACACCACCACCACTATAACTTAATAACAAAACATTTTAAACATCCTTCGTTCACCATTTCCACCTTCTCTTCACCCAAGCAATGCGTGTTCTTGCAGCACACACACCAAATTCATGCTCAATTATGAGCTTTACTCAGTCCCAATTGCTTTGCTCACGAATTGCATTTGCAGCGCTGCACTGCCTGCATCTTATCAAAAAGCCATTATGGCATAATTCTGCCTTTAAAATAATAACAAGATAGAGTGAGAGAGAGAGGGAATGTATGAGAGAGCAAAGCAATCCAAACTTGAAATTTTGGCGAATCCAAGTTTAAAGCTCTTTTTCTCATCAGCAAGAAAAGCTTGTTATAGTTGGTCTTGTGTATGTTGGCGGAACACCGTCTTGGTGCCACCTAAGCCATTGGCTTTGGAATGGGGGGGATTTTTCCCGAAACTGGGATTTTTATGCCCCCCACTATAGGATGGGAGCATACAAATTTCGCCATGCCTCGAAATATTCGTCTAATACCCCATAAAGTATGTATATTCTTGATCGTCATGACATTTTAAGTCTATCTAGTCATGTACGTCCGTCCGTCGAAAGCAAGCAAACTTACGAAGGAGTAAAGTTAGGCGCTTGAAATTTTGCACAAATACTTCTTAGTAGTGTAAGTCGGTTGGGGTTGTAAATAGGCCATATCGGTCCATGTTTTGATATAACTGCCATATAAACCAATTGCGGATCTTGACTTTTTGAGCTGCTGGAGAGCGCAATTATTATGCGATTTGACTGACATTTAGCATGAAGTGTATGGTCCAAATGGTTCATTGCCTGATATAGCTCCCTACAAACTGATCTTGGATCTTGACTTCTTTAGCCGCTAGAATGCGCAATTATTACCCGATTTGGCTGAAATTTTGCACGAAGTGTTTTGTTATAACTTCCAAAAACTGTGGCAAGTATTGTCTAAATTGGTTTTATAACCTGATATAGCTCCCATATAAACTGATCTGCCAATTATACTTCTTGAGCCTATAGAGGGCGCAATTCATATCCGATTTGGCTTAAATTTTGCACATAGTGTTTTGTTGTGACTTCCAACATATAAACCGATCTCCCGATTTGACTACTTGAGCTCTTACAAGCTGCGATGTTCATCCGATTTGGCTGAAATTTTGCACATAGTGTTCTGTTATGATTCCCAGCAACTGTTCCAAGTTCAGTCCAAATTGGTTAAGAACATGATATAGCTCACATATATACCGATCTTGCGATTTGACTTTTTGAACCCTTGGGAGCCCTAATTTATGACTTTACACAACTGTGGTAAGTACGGTCTCAACCATGCATATACATACATATGTATATCCAAGGAAGAAACGCGCAACTATGAGTTCACTTCAGCAGCGGCACAGACGTTCTTTACTGCGAACGGATATCCGGAATGATGAGATACGGCGAACAGTGATGCGAGATAGAATATTTCTAATAGGATATGCTGACGATTTGATGAGGTCTACCGCTTTGCTGTCGTTGGCTGGAACAGACGTCTCAGTCATTTTGTCCGTTATGACTAGTCACTGTCTATTTGAGAAACATGCTGATAGACTTAAGGTTCCAAGTAACGACTTCTGCAGAAGCTGTTAGAGTGCCAACGAAGAGTAAATTGGAAGATCGGTCCGATAGTCCGATTTGAACCATATTAGAGTCGGATGTCGGGAGGCTTAATACAAGTCACTGTGTCAAATAATAATAATCTGAGATACGACCCTGCTCAACATTTTAATTTATTGTGATAGCACAAAATCTTGGAAAGGAAAGGCCTTCTGTGTTAGTTCTTACCATTACACCATTACACCAGTCAACCAAATATTAAATCTTCTCTAAATGTTCTTAATTTTTCAGCCGCTTTCAACAATGTTAACAAATGTCCTCCCATATTGAATTGCACCAACAAGTACCACAGCAAATAAATGGCTAAGACACGAATCAAAACAACACCAACACGTATGCAAAAGGAGGCTTTAACAGCCTCGGCGGCGGTAAATACATCCACCAACAGTAGAATAGTCACCGAACATGTCCTTAAGGTTTGTTAAGTGCATTAAAATCTCTTGCAGTCTTAATTTGATATCATTTTTTGTTTGTTTTTTTTCCAGAAACGACTTTGTGCTTTAACTCACAACTCCAATGGAGCCAAGGAAGCAATACAACAGCAACAACAGCCCACAATAATTGTACAACCACCACCGAAACGTACCACCTCCATATCATCTGCCACCTCGACAATATCGCATACCAGTGATGGCCCATGCAGCAGCATTGAATCACCGCCCCCGCCTAACAGTTGTAGCAGTGGAAGTAGCAGCAGCACCAGCACCATCACCACTTGCAATGGTCCCACCATGGATGAACTTACCGAGAATGCCATAAAAACATTGAATGCTGGTTTGCTGGCTAAGACCCATGCCTTGGCCCTAAAAAATCGCAAGGTCTATATGATCACAGAGAAATGTGATGACACTAGCCTAGGAGGAAATAATAGTTGTGGCGGGGGCATGGGTAGTAATATTGGCATTGGTGGTGGCAATGCAAATGGTGCAACCGGAAGTTTGAAGACGGGTGGAGCTCAAAAACGAAAAATGTACTTAATAATGGAGGAGAAAGAGACTGAGGACAAGACGGCTGCTAACGGTGGTTTCAGGGGTGATAGTCAGGCGGAAAAGTTTCTAAAATCAGAAGGCATCAGCAATGGCACCACCAAGAAACTGACACTTTTCACCGACACCACCAATGGTCAATTGCCACAGAAAATAGAGAAAATCCTGCCCGAAATACTCAATTGCATACAGGCCAAAGGAGCTGCTGCTGCAGCGGCAGCTTGTAGCAGTGCTACTCTCAATATTGGCAATGGTTTAGCAGCCACCATTGTGTCTAGCGCCAGTAATGGAGCTACAAGCCATAATAATCGGTCTACTACAAGCCTAGACCAAAATGCAAAAGCCTTTAATGGCAATGACAACGACAACAACCCAAAACTACGCTTAAAAGCCGACAAGGATAATAACGAAAGACTGCCTTTAACACTGCCACCAAAAAAGAACCGTACCAAAATCATCACCACACAAATCATACCAGTCAATCAGTATCATCAGCAACATCATCATTCACCGTCCCCTACGCAGGATCATATAAGCTCTAATGGCGATTTGAAAATAGCCTCCATTCCGGCGTCCACTTTGAGCATAAATGCCAATGGTAAAACACCAGCTTCTGGCCATTATGCCAGAGCAATCGACAAAGGTGAAAAATCAAGTGCCACACCGGTCATTGTTAATGCCAACACGCTAACGACAATGGCCAACAGCAATAATGGTAACATCTACAGCAGCAATGGTGCTGCTGGCAACACCACCATCATCAAGGCGAACAGCAATAAGCAAAGTTCAAGTACAACAGCAACAACGAGCACAATAGCAACCACAACAGCAACAACGACCACCAACCAGATGCATAAGAATATCAATCTCTCCACGGATTTTCTTTTCCTTATGAAAATGTTGCCAAAACTGGAGAGTGTTGCCGAGCCGCACAAGAACTATGTCAGAGCTTGCATTGAGGACATCATCAATCAGTATGCGCCTGCACAAACCACATATGGGGATCAATGAATTAACGCAGTATAAAAGCACGATTTTCCGTGCTATAAGTTGATTAAGGTACGTTTGTGGGGAAAGGTCTTGGATAAGATAATTTTTTTAATCACATATCATTAAGTATTGTCCAAGTGAAGTTAAAGCTCAATGATAGGGGACCTCATTATTTTAGCCTAGTCCGTACGCTGTGCCGCAAGGCGACACCTTTTTTCAAGCAAGCTTTTACATTCCTTAATACCCTCACAAATGTCGCGAGCATAAGGAGGGGATAACCACCGCTGACAATAATTGTGTTCGTGCCCTCAAACATTTGTTACTGGAAGTCGTTCGCCTACTTTATTTGCCAGCAGAAGAGAAAGGGGAGAACGTAAGAGCGAGCAGAAACTCCAGAGTTTGGCAATAGAGCGCCTCCAAATTTCTACTTTAGGGTTTTCCCAGTAGAAATTTGCAGCATTGAACAGCTGTTTTATGAAAACCCGCCGGTTAATTCAAATAAATAGCAAAAAAGAGTATAGGCTAATCTTGCTCTCCTGCACATTTTTACTGGAAAGTACACGAACAGACCTAATTTTTATGATGTTCTCACCTGGATTCGAAATCAGCCGTTCATCGTCCTTGGTGTACATGCTTACCTATGCGCCATGGTGGCCTTGGCAATCTGGCGGTCAAGTCCAAATTCACACTTACCCATCGCCTCTCTCTTAGCCATCCAGAACAAAGCCTCTGGTGGGAATTGAACCCCGCATCCGGGCTTGCCTTGGTTTGACAATGTCAACGCAGAGGATCTTATTGCGTCTTGGCCTGCTAGAACTATGCCGCGCAATCGATTTCTTGTAAAAGACTTCTCAGAGATACCTTAGCCGCATATAAGCTCATCAGGGCTCGTTCGTCTCATTCCCGTCAATGTAGCTCCTTCGTAACCAAAAATAAGAAATTACAATGCGTATATACCTGAGCCGCATATAAACTCATCAGGGGCTCGTTCGTCTCATTCTCGTCAATGTAGTTCCTTCATAGCTAAAAATAAGGGATTCCAATGAGTGCAGTCATAGGGCCTATCGCATATGGTGTGAATATGATCCCAGTCAGCGACCACTTGACGAATATGAGCAGTTCGTCTATAACTCTCCGGTTATGCCAGAGAGTTATGTCCATCTTCTCACCGGCCATCCCCCTTTTAATAGGTTTAGTTCTTTGACATTTTGCGAGACGAGACGAGACATTCATAGCAGGAAACCTAGTCAACGCTATGCCATGAGCCTTTTCAGGGTTTCTATACCCTAAGCATTTCTATCTTGCCGTTCTCGTATTCAAGGACCTGAGCCCGTTGTACTATGCGCATAAATCCTACGTTTTCAAGTGAAGTATCAATCGCGGCCTTCGTAATAGCAAATACCTCCGTCTCAAGGGCCGTGCACTCACCTAAAAATCAAAACGACTTGGCGAGTGCCTATGAGTAAACTCTTACAATCCCATGTCAAACCTAGTCAACGCTAAGTCATGAGTCTTTTCAGGGTTTCTATACCCTAAGCATTTCTACCTTGCCATTCTCGTATTTAAGGACCTGAGCCCGTTGTACCATGCACATAAATCCTACGTTTTTAAGTGACGTATCAATCGCGGCCTTCTTAATGGCATGTACCTCCTTCTCAAGCGCCGTGCACTCACGTAAAAATAAAAACGACATGGCTAGGTCGTGGCAGCCGGTTGTACGTACCGGATTGACCTGATGGAATCCTTCATCGGCAAGGGCTGCCGCCTCAGTGTACAACACACTGCTACAACAACAACAGTAAACTCTTATTTTCTTCCCCAACTGCATCATCAGTGAGATCAGTTCGAGATCTGAAACTCCCCAAAGACAACAATTGCCGCCCAATTTTAAAGTAGAGAATGCTTATACGGAAGATCCAATTCCGAATCTGTCTCGGTATCAGGTAGTCGGATGCTTTTCTCAACGTTATATAGCATTCTAAATGAAGCTGTGGCCACCGTAGAGGTTAGAATGTCCACCTATGACCCTAAACGCCCGGTTTCGATCCTGACGACAGCGGTGGTTATACCCTCCCAATGCTGTCAACATTTGTGAGGCATTATGCCATGTAAAAAACTTTTCCCAAGGAGGTGTCCCTCTGCGGCACGCTGCTTGGACTTAAAAGGAGATCCCTTAGCTTGAACTCAAACTTGAATGGGACAGCACTCATTGATATGTGAGAAGTCTTGCCATGTTCCCTAATGAGCAAATTTGTATTTACCACACCCTTCTAGCTTAATAGGCTGCGTTATCAGCATTCCAACAAATCTATGCCAGCGGCATAGATCAGGGATTACGTTACAGGCCAGTCTTTGTGTCTACTCAAGCTCGCTAATACGGCTCTCCTTTCAACAGATTTCAACC